>NC_137125.1:27310944-27452472 GCF_949319135.1 Squalius cephalus
GTGAGAATCTCCATAAGCATAGCTTTATTTTTATGAATATACATTACATTGTAGTGTACAGTTGTAGAGTAATCCCTTGAGCTGAGGGTAGGCTGTTATCGTCAATAATTCTCGTTATGTTTGGGTACTGCAGACGGCGTCTGTGCGGGGGTATTATTGCACAATACCAGCAAGAACACATCGTCTCAAACTGTCAGCAGCGTTCTGTGTGCTCGTCACCTTGTGAGTTCATTCTTCCAAGAACAACTAGCAAGAACTGTATATTCTCCCCAAGAACCGTATATCATCGTCGGAAGCAGCAAATCGCCCCAAACAAAATCTTTGACTGACTGACAACTCCTCCACCTGTCTCATTAGTCGGTCCACCTTTTTATGGAGATCTTCGGTCTGGTCCAGTGCATTATCAACTGCGGCGGGTTCTGGAACTGAACAGTAATCATGCTCCAGATAATGGGCATCCATTGGCACAGGAACCTCATCCACTTGAGTGTCCCGTCTTTGCAATACCCTGGTGCGCCTTGGTTCAGCCACGGAGTAGCCGTTCCACTGAAATAAGGTTGGTGCAGCTTCCTTTCGCAGCAAGCGACGCCCTTTAGGGGTCGAGGGCTTAATCAGATCATCTTTTTTAAAGTGATGACTGCAGACCCATGTATGGGATGTGATGTTAAATCTCTCACGTCGAATGTTGTGAATCCACTTTCTGCGTGTTTCTTCGTCCACAGGAAAAGTGTGGAAACTCAGTACAGAGTTAAACTTTGAGGAGGCCTCACATAACGGGACACAACAATGTTCAGCCGAGAGCCATATAGAGAGAGTTGCGACAACGGAAGTTCAAAATGCTTGATCGTCACATGATTCACGTAGACTTCAGATAGTTCCAGAACTGAGTGACAGAACTGAGATTTCTGGTAATTAGAAGTCAATAAATGCATTTATTTTATATATTTATATAACACACTGACATATGTATGTAGCATGAGTATGTAGTAACAGCGATGTTGTTTTTAAAAGATCAAATCAGCTAATATTTGAGGAATAGTGTTCGATTACCGTTATTTGCCTCAACTTATTTCAGGCCAACGTTAACTTGTATAAACACGGGTTGCTGTTGCCTTTTTATGTTACCTCATGTTCATTGTGTTTTCACTAATCTTATATTTATGACTTTATGACTTTCAGATAGTACAGAGACTCTCAAGGTGACAGGTGATTTTCAGCTCGCACCGCACAATGGGTGAATGAACTATTAGCAGCAGTAACATGATGTTAAGTAAATGTAAAATTTAGTGAAATTAAGCTTATTGTTTACAATTCTTATAATTATATATAGTAATATAATTATTTATATTTTACAAATATTATATACAGTATCTAATGTATTATTCTTACAATACTTATTCATATACACAATATATTCAGGTTTAAAACAACTTAAGCGTACTCTTATATAAACATGTACACTGCCGTTCAAAAGTAATGATGCTGAAAATTCAGCTTGGTATCACAGGAATAAATTACATTTTAAAATACATTAAAATATAAAACGGTTATTTTAAATTGTAATCATATATTACAATATTACTTTTTTGTATTTTTATAAAAATAAATGCAATTAACTATTTACAGCAATTCATGAATACATTTCTAATAAATTGATGAGCATGCCAAGCATTTTGTATGTGTCCTTTCTTTCATGTTGTCCTTGTATAGTCTCCACCATGGTTTGCTGTTCTGCATGGGGATGCTCCAATCGTTCAGAGAAAGCTGTGCGAATGTATGGCTTCCCCGCTGACATGGAGAGGAGAAAAAAATGGTTGGCTCAAGTCAGCAGGATCAATCTAAACATAAATAAATAAAAAATTGTGAGGTAATTATACTTTAATGTATTTGTACTTTTTTCACAAAGAACACCCCAATGGGAAAATTATTTACTAGAAATAAGGAACAAGCAAAGCCTTGCAAAACTCAGGGAGCTGAGACTCATGGTGAGGGTGAGGTCTCATTGCAGGGAGTCATCAGTGCTACCTATAACTGTGCCTTTAAACACCATGTGATATGTACAGTATGTGGGTAGACAAAAAAAGGGTTGTGTGTGGAAACTAAACTCAAGTCACTCTGCAGGCACATTTTGAGGCAAACCAATTTGTCATGACCAAAAATTTCAAGAGTAGGCTGAGACCAGATGCTATTCCCACCATCTTTGTGCATCGTCCTGTGGTCAAAAAGAGGAGGGCCCCTGCACCACGATGCACCCCTAGACCTGTAAACATACAGCACATCACTGCTGATCACAGCTATAGTGTATAGCTACAGGTGACGCATATATAATAAGAACAAACTATCACTTTCCTTTCTCTGAGTGTCCTCATCCCTTTTTCCTCAACCTTTGAAACTGATTTTAAATATTGAAAATATCACATCACTTCAAAATTAGAAATATTACTTCAAATAGTAATATTTCTAATTTTGAAGTGATGTGATATTTTCAATATTTAAAATTAGCAATACCATGTATTCTGCCTCTATCAGTTTCAAAGGTTGAGGAAAAAGGGATGAGGACACTCAGAGAAAGGAAAGTGATAGTGAAGAAAGAGAGGACATGGCTAGAGAGGAGAGACAGAGACAGGTGAGACTACCCAGTCAGCCAGCAGCAAGTGAGACATCAGCCAGTCACCTGGGTCTATTAAAAAAAAATAAAAAGACAAGAACAAATTGCAAAAAATGCAAAGGCAGCACTAAGAAAAATAAAGATTGAAAATCCAGCTCTCAAGAAAACAATTAAAATTAGGGACAAAAATGTAAAGAATTTTTTGTCAAAAGACCAAATTATGGCATTAGGAAGACGAACCACAAAAGGAATGAAATGGAGCAATGACACAATTAAGAAGGCATTAAAAATTCGCTTTGCAGCCTGTCCAACTGGTTACAAGACCCTACAGGAATTGCAGATTCCCTTGCCAGCAATCAGAACCCTGCAAAGAAGGATGGAATGTATTACATTTGAGCCTGGTGTGTTGACAGAGGTATTTGATTTTTTAAAACTGAAGGTAGATGGATTGGCAGACCTTGAAAGGGAGTGTGTGCTGTCCTTGGACGAAATGGTAATCACTCCAAGTGTGGAGCTGCACATGCTCACAGGCAAACTCTATGGTGATGTCACTTTACCAGGTCACACAGGAGTAGCAACACATGCTTGTGTGTTTATGTTGGCTGGAAACACAACTCGGTGGAAACAAGTAGTGGTATATCATTACAGTGGTAATTCTACCAAAGGAGCAGAGTACAAGCCAATAATTACCGAAATAATAGAGAGGGCAGCATCCATAGGGTTACATGTGCTTGATGTCACCACCGATATGGGTAGCCCTAACCAGGCCATGTGGAAATCCTTTGGGGTCGACTACACCAAAACATCTGTGCCACATCCAACAACACCAGATAGGTGTCTCTATTTCATGCCTGATGTCCCACATCTGGTAAAAAATCTAAAAAGTGCCCTTGTCCATGGACAGGTGTTAACAATTCCAGAGTATGTGGTTAACAAAGAGAACCTACCTTCCAACGAGGTTTCAGTGGTCCCTATTAAGGACTTATTGTCCTTTCAAGAAGGGATGGCATTAAAATTAGCTCCCCATCTATCAGCTGCAGCCATTGAGCCAAGCCACTTTGAAAAAATGAAGGTTGGTCCTGCTCTTAATGTATTTAGTAAGGCAACAAGTGCTGGGCTGAAATATATGGTGCAGCAAGAAAACCGCCCTCTCTCCTACCTGACTACAGCGTGGTTCCTGGAGCAAGTGGATCATTGGTTTGATCTTATGTCATCCCGCCATCCAATTACAGCGCTGAGCAGGGTCAAGATGGAGGAGTATGAAAAGGCCATCATCTTCCTACAGGATTTCATCCATCTCTTCCATGGGATGAAGATTGGCCATAAGGGAGTTTGGAAGCCTGTTCAAACAGGGGTGATAATGGCAATACAATCAGTTTTGGGCATACAGGAAGAGATGCTGGAACGAGGACACAGGTTTGTGTTAACTTCAAGGTTCACACAAGACTGCCTTGAAAACACATTCAGCTGTGTGAGGTCTAAAAATCCCATACCAACTCCAGTGGAATTCCACCATGCACTGAGAATTATATCAGTAGGGCAGTTCCTCACCACCATCAGGTCTGGGAGCTACCAGGAAGATGACAGTAGCTTTTTGGCAGACTTCCTGGACACAGTGAAACAAAATGTCACTCCATCAGTCAGAGTGGAACAGCTGATGGTGGAGAACAGAACAGCACCTGACCTCACAAAAACTGAGAAATGTATTCACTTCCATCTTGCAGGCTACATTGTCCACAAATTAACCAGATTTGCCAACATTTGTGGAAAATGCAAAACTGCAACACGGCACACTGATGACAATCCTGCTGGAGATAACAGCATCTTAGTGAACTTAAAAGAGCTTAAGGCAGGTGCTCTTTGTTGTCCCTCACAAGAAGTCTATGACTTAACCCAACAAATTTAGAAACTGTTTAGTACCAAGACTAGTTCCTACTAGAGCCCTGCAAGCCCGTCGGGGCCCGACGGGGCCCGACAGGCTAAGCCCATTCGGGCCGGGCTCGGGCCGTTTTTTTTTTTTTACAGATCGGGCTCGGGTCGGGCTCGGGCTTATTTTAGCTTCTCTCCTCATTGTGTATATAATTAACGTGCAGCAGAGCACACGTCACGAAGTGTGTATGAAATATTGTTATATTGATTATATTATAAATATTATACATCACCTAAGAAAGTAACACAAACGCAACACGCATACACGAACGCGCGCGCGGCACTCACGTGCATTAAACAGGTGACACTTCAGTTACTGAAAAGCAAAGAAAGGTAGGCCGTTTATTTACTTATTTTTGCGGTTTGATCCTGTAGCACTATATTCTCCCTTCATGTTTATGCTTCTGTGTAATGGACGGTTTGTCCAATATTTTTGGGCATGATGTTTCAGGCCTATAATAAAAGTTTACCTCTTAGTAGCGTGTGACGTGTGTGTGTTTGCGTGTGTAGCAGAGACAGTGCGCATCAGAGAGCGCGCGATGTGTGTGTGTTTGCGTGTGTAGCAGAGACAGCGCGCATCAGAGAGCGCGCGACGTGTGTTTGCGTGTGTAGCAGAGACAGCGCGCGTCAGAGAGAGAGAGCGCGCCAAAGAGCGCGCGCGTCAGAGAGAGCTTAAAAGTGATTGATGTTGGTCTCGGGTCGGGTCGGGTCGGGTTCGGGCTGAAAAAATTGCAGGCGTTGTCGGGCTGGGGTCGGGTAGGGCTTGAACACCACGGGCCAGGGCCGGGCTAGGGCTGGAGTTTTTGGCCCGTGCAGGGCTCTAGTTCCTACCTCATGGAGCTCCCCAATGCAGTGGATGTCTTGGAGAAAGAAGCTCAGTCACTCTTCAGCAGGCTTCCATCATGCTGTGGAGTTCAAGAAAAAAATCTCCAAAAGATTTATACGGCTGAGGTTGAGGATTGAGGCTAAAAAAATACGAAATGACAGAAAACAACAACACTTAAACGATGGACATCTTGGAAGCAAGAGCCAATCTAAAAAGAGGAAAAGGACCAACAGTAGCCAAGCTTCAACATCCACCTACCAGCACCCAGCCAACACTAATCCTCCACCTACCAGTCCAGCACCCAGCCAACATCACTGCTCCTCCACCTACCAGTCCAGCACCCAGCCAACATCACTGCTCCTCCACCTACCAGCACCCAGCCAACATCACTGCTCCTCCACCTACCAGCACCCAGCCAACACTAATCCTCCACCTACCAGCACCCAGCCAACACTAATCCTCCACCTACCAGTCCAGCACCCAGCCAACACTAATCCTCCACCTACCAGCACCCAGCCAACACTAATCCTCCACCTACCAGTCCAGCGCCCAGCCAACATCACTGCTCCTCCCCCTACCAGTACCCAGCCAACATCACTGCTCCTCCACCTACCAGCACCCAGCCAACATCAATGCTCCTCCACCTACCAGCACCCAGCCAACACTAATCCTCCACCTACCAGTCCAGCACCCAGCCAACACTAATTCTCCACCTACCAGTCCAGCACCCAGCCAACACTAATCCTCCACCTACCAGTCCAGCACCCAGCCAACACTAATCCTCCACCTACCAGCACCCAGGCAACACTAATCCTCCACCTACCAGTCCAGCACCCAGCCAACATCACTGCTCCTCCCCCTACCAGTACCCAGCCAACATCACTGCTCCTCCACCTACCAGCACCCAGCCAACATCACTGCTCCTCCACCTACCAGCACCCAGCCAACATCACTGCTCCTCCACCTACCAGCACCCAGCCAACATCACTGACCCACAGCCTATAACATTGGTCCTCACTGCAGCACTCATGACGTGCAGCATCACTGCAGTATGATTCCTTAAATTATTATTTATAATATATATTTCATATTTAGTTTAGTATGATTCATTATATAAAACAGCAGTACAATACACATTTAGCACAATACTTTATTGCTGGCTTATTTGAAGCGTACCTTTTGTTTTCATTCTTACCATGGTCCCCTCAGCACTCCTGACCTGCATCATCACTGATGCTCCATCACAGAACAGTCCTGTGGCATCACTAATCCTCCACCTACCAGCACCCAGTGTATATACAGTATGTTACTTATATACATTAACACGCTTAAGTATATCATACAGTAATAAAATACATGTTAAGTATGATTACTTCTATTATTTTCTATTACTTCTATAATACAGTAGTATTATATAATACAGGTCTGGTATTTAGTATGATTCCCCATTAGCCTAGCATGCTTCCCTTTTCAAAACTGTTCCCCTATTTTAAGGTTTTTTTTTTTTTTCAATCTCACTTAGGTCCATCAACTTCCTTCTGACATAAATCCAAAAATCAGCTCAGCCGAAATATAGACAGGTAATAGTCAACTGAATCAAAATGCCTACAAACACTCCACCCATATATTTTTGCAAAATCAATTCACTCTAAATTTATATCAGTAGGGTGCATTTTATTATTGAGGCATTTTATTATTTAACACGTGTAATAAGGAACAAACTTGATATTCTCATTTTTACCACTTCCACCCACCACTGCTGTCACACGCGGTCAAACGTTATATTTAACTAATATGTAACTTAGCCCAACCTGCAAAAAATATGTTTAGACTGCTTTTCTCTAATTCCAAAAACGATGGATAAAACTGAATTAAGAGAACAGATTTTACAATTAATAGGGTGTTCGTTACTAACTTTATCCAGTAGCCAATCCTAGACTAATCTGTTAGTTATCTGATAACATCCCTTAAATCTACTAATTTAATGAGTAATAATCTACTAGGAGGTTTTAATTTACAAGTTATTTTTATTTAGATGTACTGATAATATTCAATCTTATTCTTTAAACGTCTCAACTTTTAAAAGTGCGTCGCATTTGTTCTGCTGCATCTCTATGGCGCGGAATGTGTTTGCTGCTACTTTCGGGAACTATTGAGAGGCTCCACGAGCCGCCATTGCTGTAAAAAAAGCATTCCATTGTAAGTCAATGGAGTTGTCGCAACTCTCTCTCTATAGAGTGCCGAAGTTATTGTCACAGGTCGGAGTGAGCGCCAGCGGACCGCCCACCCCTAAACTAGAGCACCGCCCCGAGGAGCAGACCGTGGAACACATGAGGCAGACAGGAGGTTAAAATAAATAATGTCTCTTTATTTTGCTTAATTATAAAAACAGTCTTTTAAAAGTTGGCTCTGTGGGTCTTCATTACTGGCGATAGAGGCTAGACAGCAGGGGACCCGTTAACAACTCTTAGCTTCTCCTTCGTTCACCGGCTCAATGATTCTCCATTCCTGGCGACAGAGACTGAACAGCAGAGGGTCAGTAACAGCTCATAGCTTCACATTCGCTCACCGGTTCAATGGTTCCTCCAGCTCTGAATAACAGAGGGTCAGTAACAGCTCATAGCTTCACATTCGCTCACCGGTTCAATGGTTCCTCCAGCTCTGAATAACAGAGGGTCAGTAACAGCTCATAGCTTCACATTCGCTCACCGGCTCAATGGTTCCTCCAGCTCTGAACATCAGAGGGTCAGTAACAGCTCTTAGCTTCTCATTCGCTCACCGGCTCAGTGATTCTTCATTCCTGGCGACAGAGACTGAACAGCAGAGGGTCAGTAACAGCTCATAGTTTCACATTCGCTCACCGGCTCAATGGTTCCTCCAGCTCTGAACATCAGAGGGTCAGTAACAGCTCATAGCTTCACATTCGCTCACCGGCTCAATGGTTCCTCCAGCTCTGAACATCAGAGGGTCAGTAACAGCTCTTAGCTTCTCATTCGCTCACCGGCTCAGTGATTCTTCATTCTTCACTCATCAGTGACTAGGACAGTAAAGGACAATCCAGCACCGCTTCACAGAGGATCCATTCATTGGGCCACCAGTACACTCCACAATATACATCCCACACTCGTGCATGCACTGTAACCATATAACTCTTCACACGTGATCAAAATAACTTCAAGCACTGTAAATACAAGACTCACAGGGAATAGGGTGGTTGTACCGTGTCCAAACTAATGCCTCAGCAGATGGAAATATCAGAGTGCTGGTCAACTGAAGTTCGTTCCTCCCTCCTCATCCATGGGTCCTTTATGCCGCTGGCTTGGGGTTCTCCAGACTATGTGAGGAATAAACATACCACAAGTACTACAAGTTCTCTTCTTTTGCAGCTTCCCTCCGCTGCCTTTCTGTGTCTCTCTCCCTGTGTCTTCACTGCTCTCCCCCTCTCTCCTCTTCTCTCTTCAAAATGGCCTTTTATACTCCACTTTGGGAGCATGTGCCCCAATCACCACTCTAGCTCCTCCCCCTCCACACCTGCCGCTCATTTTTTAATAATCACCCGGTGACATTATGACGTCATTTTGTAGGACAACCCGGATGTTAGCGGCGCATGGGTTCCCTCGATCAAAAAGCTATGCATTTTCCCCATAGACTTTTGGAAAAATCGCAAAAAATAAGATCTGTGTTCAACAAAGAGTTGTGACCCTTACACGTTTTGTCTATCAAGATAATCTTTACAAGTTAATCCAAAAGTTATACATTTTGAAGCCTAAATAAAGCCGTCAGATATAAAATGCTAACGGTAGGCTACAAACGGACTACAGCACACCATGGTCGCGGATCAACGTCATCATCAAGCTTCTTTTATCAAACTTTATTTAAAAAACACGCTCAATCATTATGATCTGCGCTGTGTATGAACACTTATCCACTTTTTCATGAGAAATATTGCCCATTCGTTTTTTCCAAAAATGTTAGAAACTAATTTTGTTTATGCGTGCCTCTCTGAGATTTTTTTTAAATCTTTTGTTAATGTTTTATTTATTCGGTTATTATTTTGTTAGTTTATATAAACCTTAATATTACTTTCTTTGTGATTAAGATTATTATGCCTGATCATTGTGCCCCAAATAAACTTTAAAGACTATCTTTCACTGTATTATGTTTGATTGTATGTTTGCAAACCATTTGCTAATTCGCCAGAAAAAAAACGCGCTTTTACCATCTCAGAAGCACTAACGTTAGCTATGGCCGTATCAATTTCCAATCTTATGTCCTTTTTCTTAGACGATAGAAAAACCATGGGTGCTTCTCAATATCCCTCCTCGTCTCCTCTCTCCGTCCTCCATCCTATGACCCGGAAACCGATCGAGCTCAGCCATCTTGAAGGACATCTCAATTCTCTAATTGCACCGCGAGGAGTCGAGGATCGAGGAGTCAGGAGGCTTCCTGAGGAGTCGTGAGCGAGGATACACAGGTGTATCCTATACGGAAGAGTTTTATCGACTAAAACGTGACGCACGTATAAATTCTCCTCCCCCTTCACATCGGTCACAATAATTTTGATTTATACTTTACTTTTGCAGTTTATATAAACCACACATCTCACATATTTCAACAGGGTATCTTTCTTTATTATTATTTATTATGCATTTCTTAAATAAACAAATTTCAACAACATAAGGGCAAATCCTCTGAGCGCTGCTGATGACGCGATGAAGTGACGCTCGAGTGATCAAGTATTCCAATGTATAAATAAGCTTTCATTCGATCCCTCCGTCCTCGCGTCTTTTCCTTGCAGCCTTCCCTCGCATCCTACAGGGGGTGGAGCTGAGATGCGAGGAAAGGAAGCGAGGAGAGGAAACGAGGATACACAAATAAGAATTGAGAAGCACCCCCTATGTAGCAGGATGCAGTTGTCTGGCTCATGCCTCCCTAAGTGATGCTTAATTTGCTGCAGCTGTGAGTGGTTCTGGGCAGTTAACTTTGAGCCAATCGCGAGGGCTACACCCCTTTATAAACCGGGACTTTTCTTTTGATAAATGATGTCACCGGTACGCGACTTGTCTTATTTACCTGCCCAGCGACCTGATGTCTACCTGGTTATCTGTCTACCGTAGCGCCGCAGGTATGGTTAGCTTTGTTTATCTTTTCACTCGTTAACTTTATAACGTGGGCTTATAGAGAATGTTTCGTGCTATAGAATCCCCGGTGCGGCAAGCAGCCCTTTCACCAGCTGAGTGTGCGCCCTGCGATCAGCAATCAGAGCTCAGGGCCTGTGACGCAACGCTGTTAATCATAGGTATGTTGCTATACTGAGTAATAGTTGAATGGTTAATGTGGGACATATTTGTAAATGGACATCCTGTGCATTTTAGGGAGTGCTGTTTAACCGGGGGTGCGGCTGCCAGTTGGCTACATCGATGCTGAACATCTGCTGCTTTGCTTATACTCTTCACGTTACATGTTCACAGATTTATGTCGTACCCGACTGCCTTTTCACACTGGACCAAGGAGTATTGAACTCAATTATTAGCTCAAGTTAACAGGCGGCTGTCTAGCGTGTTACATCGTTGCCTGTTTAACACTGTTTGATCCTCCTTTCTGTCTTTGTTGTGAATCAGTGTTTGAGTGCAGAGTGTGTTTGATGGACTGGCACCATTTCGATTGGTTTGTTTATTTCTTTTAACTCTTGTATGGAGGCCTTTTCTTGCTGCTGATATCCAAGAGGATTGGCCTAATTTTGATTTTCTTTTGTTTGGGGTTTTTATGTGATTTGTCCATGTTTGTTTATTTTTGATCCATTGTGTGATTGAGTCTCTGTTCATATTGCTGACCCCAGTATCATCTTGGGCCTTAGAACGGGTGGCTTATTAGACCTTGTGTATTGTAATTGTTTAATTTCTATGTGTCTGTTCATTGTCCAGGTGCTGAGAACTGCCAGTGGGAGCAGTGCCCCTTGCGGTGGCGGGTCCCTTGGTGTGCTGTGGCTGCGTGTTCACCAAGTGTGGTCATTTCTCTTGCTGTGTGTATGAAATTTGACATGTGTGATTGGGGTGTTTTTCATGGATGCTCATTGCTCGAGCCACTAGCCTCCCACTGGTAAGATTCCGCCCTATTGGCCTCCTCTCTCGTATGTGTGCGTTGCGAATAGTATAGTGAGTGGAGTGAATATTGAGTTTTGTTATTTGATTTGGTGTACAGTGCATGTTGTTTGATGTGAAATCTCAATCATTGTTGAAGTGAAAATAAATTCTATTTTTGTACTGGACCACTGTCTCTGGCTATCCATCAACGAACTTGAGTGCCTGGTTGAACAAAATACTTAATTATTTGGGTGCAAGTCCCATCGTGGCGTAGTCTGCAAACTGCCTGGGCTTAAGCCCTGAAATGTTTATCCCTTATGCCACACATAGATCGAGGAGAGAACCACTATAAATCTGGACATGTAGAACAGTGCAGCTTAGATGCTGGTTTACTTACCGGTATTGTACGGGCCAGCATGAGGGACAAGGTTTATCGAGTCTCGGTAAGTAAAACTAGGGAGAGATAGAGGAGTTATAATAGTGTTCTATGTATTTAAGATAACTATACAAATAATCTCTGAACAAGCATAACACAGTTAAATTCCAAACATTTAATGTAGTTGTATATAATTATATATGTTGAATTTAAAGAGAATTGTCCAATAGCATCAACAAATGCTTATTATAATAAAACCATATATGTTCCCTAAATAAACCATATATACTCATTTTGTTAACATTTTCTATATATTTTTACCTGGTAATCCACAAGCCCCAATGTGAGAGCCAGTGTAGTAAATTTTATCTCATTCACATCTGACTGGGGTGTAGTTACAATAGTATACAAGTAGTATATAATAGTTTAACATTTAAGTTTTGGTATTTGTCAGACAGGCGACTTACAGTGCATTCAGGCTATACATAAGCGTGTTCTCTGGGAATTGAACTTGCAACCTTTTGCACAGTTAACAAAATGCTCTAGGCCTAATCACTGAGCCACAGAAACCTTACAGCAAGAGTTGTAGTAAACCTCTTTATTTTCATAAAATAAGTAAACTGAAAACAAACTATATACTAATTGCAAAAACTTATAATTCACATGACAGGTCTCTACAGGGAAAGATGGCATTGTTGCTACACAATGTGAATGCCCACGTGGACAATACAAATGCAGCTGCTTTGGCCATCTTTGCCATCCACAATTTCAGCTGCACAGACACCACATGTCAGTGGAAGAAGCCCAAAGCAGCTAAGAGCACACACTCTGTAGAGGAGCTGTTCCCTCCACCGAATGAGCCTTATAACCCTCTGACACGAGAGCCAACAGCAGAGGATCGTGATTGGCTGAGGAACAGACTCAGGGGCAGGTTCTCAGGAATGTCCTGGCTTCTCTCACCTGAGCCTGAAGAGAATCCTCACACCTTGGAAGCACATTCTGTTCCTAGAATTGTAGAGTCTGTAGGTCATCAGGGGTCTGAAGCTATCCTGGCCAGTATGGCTTTGTCAGAGGATGAACGGAGGGCTATTCAGGTGGCAACAACTGGTCAGCGCAACAATCCAAACTGGCATTTATTAAGACGTGGAAGGCTGACTGCCAGCAACTTTGGAGCTGTCCTTAGGTCAAAGCGTGTGACTGCTTCACTTCTTGCTAGGGTGCTGGGAAAGAAACAAGCCCTAGAGGGTGTTTTGTCTGTACAGTGGGGTATTGTGAACAAGAGTGAAGCCATCCAGGCATTCACCACAGCAACTCAGATGCCAGTCCAGGAGTCTGGCTTGTGGCTGTCTCCATCAGGAGTGTTGGGAGCATCTCCAGATGGTCTGGTGGGGTCATCTGCAATATTGGAGGCCAAGTGTCCCTACGATGCAAGAGAAAAGTCAATTAGTGAGGCAGTGCAAAATAAGGGCTTCTGTGTCAGTATGGAAGGGGGTGTTTACAGCCTGCGCAGAGACCACCCCTACTGGCATCAAGTACAGGGGCAGCTTCACCTCACTGCAAGAGAAACCTGCTACTTCACTGTGTGGACCACAAAACAAACTGTCATCATCCCCATATCCAGAGATGACACTTGGCAATCAAACCTGCAAGTCCTGGAAGCCTTTTTTACGCCCCACATGCTTCCACAGCTGGCACAAAAGTAAACTGTAAATATTATTCAATATATACATAGTTTATAAAGAGAACTGTTTATTAGAAGGTTGGCTAAAATGTACATAGTTATTATTAAAATGAATGTTAGTTATTGTTAAGTTATTTGGAATGATATGACAGAATCTTAATTTTTGGGGTAAACTTTCAATTTATTATTTGGCGGGTGGAGTGTCCTGAATGTGGTGTTATGCTTCATTTTGTTAAGAATTAAAAAATAGTTGTAAAAAATCTGAACAATCAAAAATTTGTTGACATATTTTTTACTGTATGAGGTCGCGGTGCAATGCGAAAATCCCATTAGAACAAGCTGTGTGTCACATCGCACCTGGTGTAGACACAGTGTAATAGAAGCTGGGCTGAGCTTAACTGAACGATGAGAGAATAGAGGTATCTAATACACTTACTAACCTTTACATTGCGGTAATATTAGAAACGTCAGGAAATCCATTGTTTCTGGCTGGATGGAGAGCAGGAGCCTGATGTTTCTGGCTGGATGGAGAACAGGAGCCTGATGTTAATGGCTGGATGGAGAGCAGGTGTTTCTGGCTGGATAGAGAGCAGGAGCCTGATGTTTCTGGCTGGATGGAGAGCAGGAGCCTGATGTTAATGGCTTGATGGAGAGCAGGTGTTTCTGGCTGGATAGAGAGCAGGAGCCTGATGTTTCTGGCTGGATGGAGAGCAGCTGTTTCTGTCTGGATGGAGAGCAGGAGCCTGATGTTAATGGCTTGATGGAGAGCAGGAGCCTGATGTTTCTGGCTGGATGGAGAGCAGGAGCCTGATGTTTCTGGCTGGATGGAGAGCAGGAGCCTGATGTTAATGGCTGGATGGAGAGCAGCTGTTTCTGTCTGGATGGAGAGCAGGAGCCTGATGTTAATGGCTTGATGGAGAGCAGGAGCCTGATGTTTCTGGCTGGATGGAGAGCAGCTGTTTCTGGCTGGATGGAGAGCAGGAGCCTGATGTTTCTGGCTGGATGGAGAGCAGGAGCCTGATGTTAATGGCTGGATGGAGAGCAGGAGCCTGATGTTAATGGCTGGATGGAGAGCAGGAGCCTGATGTTAATGGCTGGATGGAGATCAGGTGTTAATGGCTGGATGGAGAGCAGGAGCCTGATGTTAATGGCTGGATGGAGAGCAGGTGTTTCTGGCTGGATGGAGAGCAGGAGCCTGATGTTTCTGGCTGGATGGAGAGCAGGAGCCTGATGTTAATGGCTTGATGGAGAGCAGGAGCCTGATGTTAATGGCTGGATGGAGAGCAGGTGTTTCTGGCTGGATGGAGAGCAGGAGCCTGATGTTTCTGGCTGGATGGAGAGCAGGAGCCTGATGTTTCTGGCTGGATGGAGAGCAGCTGTTTCTGTCTGGATGGAGAGCAGGAGCCTGATGTTAATGGCTGGATGGAGAGCAGGTGTTTCTGGCTGGATGGAGAGCAGGAGCCTGATGTTAATGGCTGGATGGAGAGCAGGAGCCTGATGTTTCTGGCTGGATGGAGAGCAGGTGTTTCTGGCTGGATGGAGAGCAGGAGCCTGATGTTTCTGGCTGGATGGAGAGCAGGAGCCTGGTGTTTCTGGCTGGATGGAGAGCAGGAGCCTGATGTTAATGGCTGGATGGAGAGCAGGAGCCTGATGTTAATGGCTGGATGGAGAGCAGGTGTTTCTGGCTGGATGGAGAGCAGGAGCCTGATGTTTCTGGCTGGATGGAGAGCAGGAGCGTTTTTGCACTATTCTGTTGCCACTTCTTTTATGAGAGGACTTTGGAAGTTCACTAGCGCACAGCAAACCTGAACCAGTTTATCTGCAAAGTGCCGCAAGTGAGATGGAATAAATCTCAGAATTTTAAAATCTTTTAAATGGCCATTTGCCCTCTCTACATGAATTCTGTTCTGTGCAATCAGCTTTGTAGCAAGTGCTTCACTGTGTGTCAGTTGGCCGTGACTGAGGAATGGGGGAATGCTTACTGTGACTCCTTCTGGCAGAATGTTGTGGATTAGGTATCCCTTGTCAGCCAAAATCAGGTCTCCAGGCTTAAAATGGTTCAAAACACCAGAATCAAGTACTATCTCCTTATCACTTACAGATCCTGGGTAAAGTTTGCTGCAGTATGTAATCACAGCATTTGGTACCACCCCAATGAGTACTTTGAAGGAGTGCATGCCACGGTATGCAGAATAGGTCTCTTTCTGTGTATCCATTTGTTTGGGAATAGCAATTTTGATGTCAGTGCAATCCAATATCATTCTGCAATTTTGGAAAGGTAGAAATGAAGACGGCATGCAGGTCTGGTTTTTCTCCCGGCTGGGAACAGTGCTCATTATATCCTTAAAAAGGACCTTGTGAAAAACCTCTATGAATGTTATTAATACATTACTTACAGTCCTTGTACTACAGTGAAAGAGTGCAGCCAAGTGTAAGTGTGTATAGTTGTGGCGAATTTTCATCAAGGTCATGAAAATCTGGTCCTCAAGGATGATTTCTTTGGGTCTCCATCCAGCAAAGTACGTAATGGAATCCTCAAAACGAGCAACATATTCACACACAGCACTGAAATTATCTCTATCTGGCAATCCTGTTTCTATCCGAATCATACTTTCACTCATCTGAGAGGCTGAATACCTGTCATGACAGTTACTCGTTTGCCCTTGGAGTTTGTCTTTGAGAAACTGAATCTCTGCTATGGAATGCTCTAACTCAATCTCAAGCTGGATTATTTTTCTTCGTTCAGACTGCAGCTCTTCTTTAGTTGTGCTACTATTTGGTTGTTCCTCAGAATTGATAATGAGGGTTTGATCAGCCGGAGATGGTTCATCATCTTTGTCAGCCATAAATTGTGTAGCCATTTCCTCCTCTTCATCCATGGGTGGTGGAACATTTTTAGGCACATCAGCGCTATCCTGTCTCAGGGAGTATGAATGATCTTCCAAAATTTGTCCAGTGGGAACATCATTTGTGGATAAAAACAAAACAGGGACATTTTTTCCCCCTGCAGGAAAATGACAGCTGCAGATGCGAGAATGGACACTGGGCTTCCGGTCAGCTCGTCTAAGGTTAAATTCAAAATAAGCAATGTTAGTTTTATGGAAGTTACACCTTTACAGGATTAAAATTACAAAGGAGGGTGGGGGTAGGGGGGTGGGAAATCACACAATAAAATATTTGTATTAAATTAGAATGGAGTTTTTCAGCATTTACATTAATCTTCTTCATTGATCTGTCCACGTTTATATAGCACATTAAATATAGTTAACATTTAGGCCTACTACTAAAATAACAAAGATTAATATCATTGTTACCTAATGCCTTAACTAATGCTGTTTACAAATACAATCATATTATCACAAGTGGGTAAAAGCCAAGTTCACAAATATCAGGGTGCAGGACCCACCCTTTCTATAATTATATCCAAACAAGTTACAATAAAGTCAATAAACCAGGTATTATTTTGAATATTTTAATTAAACACATTTCTCGACGTAACGTTAGCCTTTAATAAAACTGCAGCGGATCTAATCTATTAAACAGTGGCAAAGTAAACAAGCTTTTAGATATTTTAAGAGAAAGACAAAAGGTATTTTAGCTGTTGATTTGGTTATGAAAAACGTTTATTCTTGCTAGCCTTTTTAACTCCATCTGACCGTCAAAGTAACATTAGTGTGTTAAGCAATATGCACCATTAAAGTTTCGTCGTGGCCACATTAAAGGAGAACTCCGGTCAATTTTAACATTGAGCTCATTTTTTTGTACATTTGGAGTGCTGTCAATACAGAGAACAACGACAAAAATCGGTGTTGCCTACACCGAGTTATTCTATTTTTAAAATTTGCACCCTGTTGACTTCAATGGGGCAAGTACTAAACCTGCTTTTAGCCTCTTAACATCCTTGATGTGTCATTACAAGTGCACAGAAAATGTGAGTGATTCCTTCAGAGTGAACACGAGTGAGTCTGACTGCAGTAGATGTGAAAGAAATGTATAAAAATGATGTTATTTAAGCCAGCGCAAATACCTTTGTTTACATCCTGTTTTTCGGTTGAAGTCCAAAGTAGTCGATTGCCGAGTTCACGCGCGTGATCATAGGTATTAAACCTATGCGTGTGAACTCTGCAATCGACTACTTTGGACATCTACTGCAGTCAGACTCACTCGTGTTCACTCAGAAGGAATCACTCACATTTTCTGTGCACTTGTAATGACACATCAAGGATGTTAAGAGGCTAAAAGCAGGTTTAGTACTTGCCCCATTGAAGTCAACAGGGTGCAAATTTTAAAAATAGAATAACTCGGTGTAGGCAACACCGATTTTTGTCGTTGTTCTCTGTATTGACAGCACTCCAAATGTACAAAAAAATGAGCTCAATGTTAAAATTGACCGGAGTTCTCCTTTAAGGCAGTAAATACGGTGTTCACATGGAAATCATCGTTGTGTGAGCTTACCTTACGGCACGAACCCAGAGTCTCCGCTGGGTAACATCGGACGGAAAACGGTAAAACGAGCATCTTTCATTCGACGACTTGTGGTTGCATCTCGGGACAAAACAAAACACCATTGTCGAACTAGTCTCTCCACAGAAATAAAGAACTGGTAATCGGTTACCTTAACATCACAGAATTCTGTGTACAACAATATTTTGAAAAACTACAATTTGAAAAGACTAAATATATAACGTTATGTATATTAACTGAAAGGTAAACTTCTAAGAACATGAGGCTGAAACGCGGGCTAGTGAGAGATTTCCTGTTTGTCATGATGACGTCTAAAGTCCCCGCCAAAGGATGTAGTCCCTTTTAGCAACTTGTTAGCAACCACCGTTTTTAAGACACAATAAAGTTTAAAAAAATCACTAGCAGGTTATAACTGGTGTGTTTTATGCAAGCGGCAACCTCCACGTCTCTCTCTTGAAACCAACACGGAAGTGAGTTAAACTGCAATTCATTAACTGGCCGCTTGGCCTGGCTGCAGAAGTGAGTCAAATCTGTATCTCCCTCATGTTAAAATTACCAACTTTACAGCAGAAAAAAACATGTTTACAGCCTGGTTCTCTCTGTGGCTTTGGTCTATACAGCTAATTTTGCCCTTCATAACAACTGTGAGGGGGGTGAATTTTTTTATAACTCATCCGTTTAGTTGATTAATATTTAAATTTAAGGGTGTGGCCACTTGAGTGACAGGTGGATTCCCGCTGATGTCAGTGCTAGCCGTTTGTCTGCTGTTACTAGCCGTCACTTCACCTCAGCAAATGTTAGCTGCTGAACTTGCCATCTCTGCAGTGTTTGTGCTTTTTTTCGGGATTATTTCATACAATTTAATACTTGGGTACAAAGCCCAGTACGTCTTTGGATTCAGTCGTTGTCGTCGAGTAAAGTTCGAGAGAACAACCAGCGCTGTATTTCAGTTGTTTTCCTCTGTGAACATGCACTAATGGATGTCTGACAATTTCGTTGCTTTTTGGGGTTTTCAAATTTAAAACGTCAATAAAGGCTCGTTCGTTCTGCTCTCACGGAACAGATGGATTATAATATGCTTATGTACCGTCAGATGAAATCATGCAGGCGTCGGCGCTTTCTCCGTCCGTGCAATAAATGCACATCCATGAATGAGCGCGGATTTTCTAGCGCATTTACTTGCACTTCAAAGGCAATATATCTATGGTTTAACGGTTTAACCCATTTGAGAGGCGGTCAAAATCAGAATTTAAAATGGACTGAATAAGCTCTCTACGAACTTGAGCGATGCCGCGCTGACGGACCATGAAAGAGTGACTGACATGTATGCACATAAATCACTGTCACACCCAAACACTCTCGAAGTAATACACAGTCTCACTTGTAGCCATGTATTTTAACTATTAAAATATTTCAAAGGGCAAAAACAGGAACTTTTAATTGGCTTTACATCATAAGCTAACTCGATCACGTCGAGCTAGGTGATTTCAGATAGCCAGGCTCATATCTATGGCCAGGCTCCTCAGCTCCACTCACGCCCCGCCTGTTTGCCTATTTTCTGTTATCCGGGAGTGACGCAAGGCCAAGATGGCGACGGACGGCTCCGCCCACTTTAGGCTTCAAAAATGCTCTTCAGAAACCTACGGGTGACGTCACGGACACTACGTCCATATTTTTTTACAGTCTATGGTTTTATGTCATAGATCAAAACGTGAAATTATTTAGAGGCTTTGTTAACCACAGACCTTATTTCAGGCGATTTAGCAAAAACCCATTCAAAAAACCCAGACTTTAGGGCGAGGGAAACGGAAGTGCTAAAATGCTAACTCACTTCCGCGTTTTGGCCTACAAAGTGACGTCATAACTTCGGCACTCTATATGGCTCTGGTTCAGCCTAACTACTGTCTTCCCGCCGTTGATATTTAAATTTTCTGGACGCCATCACTAAAATAACTATACAATAATATATATATATAATACTTAAATTATAAAAAATACGCTGTGTGATTTTTATTAAAGTTTTGCCGCTAGAAACGCTACACTTCGGTATAGAACCATATAGAACGCGCTATGCGGAAGTAGAGACGCTGGTTGAGATTTTACCGGAAATACGTTAGCAGCGTTCGTGCATAGAGCCTATTATCAGTAGATGTGTGTGTGTGTGTGTGTGTTTTGGGTATCATTTCATAGTTCAGGTTTTTATAGCTCATACAGTATATGCAATGCAATGATAATTGACAGATTAAAAGCCTGTTGTGTCATATTTGTAATTTACATTAACATGAAAAATGCAAGTAAATAAATAAATAAACATTAATAAATGATGTATAATAATGAATGTATACTTTATATATACAAACATTAAAATTAACAATAAAAATGCACAAAAATATAATAATTACCATTAATATTAAATGTAACATTAATAAATAAAATATAATAATTCATGAATAATATATATTAGTGGTGGGCCGTTATCGGCGTTAACGTGCTGCGTTAACGTGAGACTCTTATCGGGTGATAAAAAAAAAATATCGCCGTTAATCTATTCTCAAAGTTGGGTTGGGAGCTGGGTCTATAGGCTACTACTACTTTAGCGCGGATGTATACCCAGCCAAATTCGGTTCGGTGTTCGGTACGCATTTTCAAAACGAACGGTTCGTTGGATCATTTTTCCTGCCGACCAAAATTTTGTTATTTCAAATGTAGGCGGGTCGGTAGTAACACTTACTGCAACCATGGAAGTTTGGCAGGAATAGTAGGCTATAATGCTTTCAAGTAACATTACTTTGGTTTTATTTTGACATTATGAATAAAATTGCTGCCCTCAAATGTTAATCTGAACTAAAAATAGACCTTTGTTTATAACTACTACAATATTAGGCTACATTTAATTTTTTCCAAGGAACTGTTTTGTTTTATATGCTCAAAAGAAGAGTCTATTATAGCTCCATCATTGCTCAAAGTAAAAAAAAAAATTCATACTTTATTGTCTTAGTTTTAATAATAATAATAAAAAAATCTCTGGCATTTCTTCACAAGTTCTTTTAAATGTCACTTTGCATTTAAGAAACACGTGCCCTTTAGTCATTATTTGGGTAGCACACATATTCTGAATGCCTTCGGCAGAATTCAAATGAGCCATTTTAATCTAGATTAATTCCAAGATTACAGTGAGATTAATCTAGATTAAAAAAATTAATCTATGCCCACCACTAATATATATATATAAAAACATTAAAATTAACAATAAATATGTAAAAAAAAATAATGATGTATGATAATTAACATGAATATGAACATGAATAAATTATGTAATAATTAATGTAAATCATATATAGGCATACAAACATTAAAATAATTAAAAAAAAAAAAATAAACTAAATTAAAAGTCATACTTTAAAAAAAAAAAAAGTCAACAGTCACCGAGTCCGCTGTTGAAGGTGACGAATCACGCGTAACAACACAGAATAATTGTAATTTGACCATCGGGTGCGGATACTTAAATCAGAGAAAATTAATGGGGCGGGTGGATGATTTATTTTTTGCTGCGGATTTGGGTGACGTTGGAGCTCATCCGCTTACTCTAAAGCAGTCAGACTCTGCCAGGCATTAACAGCTCGGGGTGAAAATGGCTAACGTGGTTTATCAAGTTAGCGGTATTACGTCCTGCATATTCTATTTGTGTGTGACATGAGCGCACACAGCGCGTGTCTTCTGCAGGTCATGCTTACCAGGTTGTTCATAAAAGCCGAAATGTGCCCAGATGTAGGCTTTTAAGTAGTTGGAGCATTTTTAATTTTCACGCACTCGCGTCTCACCTCCCTCTGCCATTGTATGTTACTGTGACAAAGCACGTACGCGACAAATGACGTCAGAAAAGCGGCAGTACATTATAATCGGTTATGGTCTGTTACTGAACCGATACCGAATCGTCCTCGTCTGCATCGCGATGCATCGTAGAAACGATTAATTTCGGTAACCCTAGCGGCTAACTTGACCGCAGTAGTTGATGGTAAGGTGTGGTTTTGTTATTTACTTCACATTATCCAAGTCCTACTCCCTAGTTTTGTTGTTTTTAAGCTTTCCATTGCATTTTGTTTCTACTGTAACGTTAGGCCTAACTGTTACTGCCATTTTTCCATCTGAGGGAAAATGTACGTTACTTTGCCAAACATCAATGAGTAGCGTAGATTTATAATTTTTTTGGGGGGGTGGGGGACTACTTTTCGTATGAACATGAATATACACAAATTATTTATACACATACATACAGTACCGGTTCAAAAGTTTGGAAACATTAGGCCTACTATTTTTAATAATCAATTGGATGGAAGTTCGAACATTTAAATGCACTTAGTCCGTTTAATCACCTTCTAAATTAATGCGTTTTCATTGAAACACACAGAAAAACAGGCATGGAAAGGGATAGGGCTCAGTGCATATTTCTTTAGATTATTGTAGATTTGTAAATGAATGTGTCCCGTGCACTAAAGTTTTTTTTTCTCTTTCTCTCTGTTGTGTGAGTTTCTGATATTAAAGGCGTGGTGAAAAGGTGAGAGTTGCGCCATTGGTAATAGTTGGACCATTCCCAGATAGCAAGGTGACATTGATTAAATGTTGAAATTCCATCAGAATCATCATTTTGGTTGAGGTTGAAAATTCAATGCTAAATAATATTGGATCAATGTTGAAAAATCAATGCTAAAATAATATTGGAACAATGTTGAAAATTCAATGTTAAAATAATATTGAATCAATGTTGATAATTCAATGTTTTTCAGTGTTGAAAAGACAAACGTTGAATCAATGTTGATTTTTGGTCAGCTTAAATTTCTCCACTGGTTGCCTAGAGACAATCCTAACATTGGTTGCCAACCAATCAGATCAAAGCGCTGCATAACGGTCAACAGATTTCAAGCGCGGCATAACAGATTTCAAGCGCGAAACAGACAGACAGACGAAGCATTCGGGCAACGACAAAGTGATTTTTAGAGGTAAGTTAATCTTAAATCTCTAATCTTTCATTTCTCAATTTTATTTATCTATATTTCTTACAACTTGTTTTCTTTTCCTGGGTGAGTCGGAATTAACTGCTATGTTAAATGTAGGCCTATTAGTAACATGAACACAAACCAACGGCCGAGATTTTCCCTAATAATATATTAAATTTCGATTTGTCTTTTACCAAACGCCGTGGGTAAATTTTTCATTTTCATTCTAGGCCTGAAGTTAAAAAAGGTGCAAAGAAGGGGAGTTCTTTGGGCACGCAAATGGAAGACGACGTGTACGATGGGTAATATATTTTTTGTATTCAAATAATAGCAAGCTATTTATTTTTTTATTAATTTATATCTGAGTTCTGATTTCTGTTCTGGTTCTTTTGTTTTATGGTTACTCAGCTATGTTGCTCTTGTTTTTGTTTTATTTTATAATGCATGTTATATCTTTTTTTTATTTTATAATGCATGTTATATCTTGTTTTATTTTTTAATGCATGCTATATCGTTTAATGTTGTACTTCTGTAAAGCATTTTGGTCTGTTCTAAATGTGGTAAATAAAATTGAATTTGAAAAATTTATCAGAGTAATGTTTCATTCTTTCTTACCATATACTGCGCTGTTTTTGTCTTTGTCACCACGAAATGCAATTTTTTTCTGAATGTGATATTTCCTGTTCAGTTTTGGGGGCATAAATAAATACATTTACTTGTAAACTGAAGGATGTAGTTTACTTTGAATGACATTTTGATTAAAAACATATTTAATTGCAACCCTACATGGTCTCTGTCTGAAAGGAGTCATTTAAAAATTCAAGCACAGTACAAGCATGATAAACTAGCATAGAATCTTGCTGTACATAAAGCAAGATTGATTTTATATTGTTTCTATGTTGATTCAATGTTAAATAAGTGATTTAATTATGGTTGAAATAATATTGATTTTATGACCATATTGATTGATTTTTCATCGTTGAAATAACATTATTTCAGGGTGCAAACCTGATGAAAAATCAATGTTAAATTTCAACATTGATTCAATGATCTTTTGGTTAATACATTAACATTGATTCAATGTAGATTCAATGTTGGTCTGCTATCTGGACCATATCATTGGTAATAGCCACATTTATTACATTTGAGTTAATTTCAAAACAGTAATGAAACACTCTCTCTAGCTACAAATACATTAATCCAGAAACATTTGAAAACATTGTTTTAATTTTAAGATGTTCTCAGACTACAGTATCGTTCCAGCATTTTCCAAAAGTTTCTCGTTCACACTAAGGTGTGGAAGGCTCTTAATTCATTTTTCTGCGCATGCTGTAAAATGTAATAAAAGCTGATAGTGATGATACGAGAGACCAGAAATAGCTGTTTTCTCAGGACAAAAAAAAATGTGTATGGAAGGAAGGCCAAAACATAAAAAAAAAAAAGCGTTTCAAAAGTATCTGGATTAATGTAGACGTAGCCCCTCTCGCATACACACTACCACTCACTCATAACATTCTCTTGCATACACAGTCTTTCTTGAAAACTCCCTCCACAAACATGCTCTGCCAATTTCCGCTATTCTGATATTAGTAGAGTATGTTTCATTACTTAAGTTTTTTGTTTTTGACAGATGCCTTTTCAAGATAAACCCCAAGAGATCGAAAGTGGAGAAGAGCACTTCAAGAAAGCAGCTGATGGTCAGTCCACAGCATGTCAAACTACGCTCCTGAGTACTTTTTGTTATCTGTGGACCAAGTCATAGTTAACAGCCTGTTTGCCTCATACAACTGCTTGAACATTTCATACCCAGCAGACCAAGGAGCAACCCTGGAGTTCTCGCAAAGGTAAAAAGCAGCAATGTCAGTCAACAACTAGGGCTGGGACGATACACCTATCTCCCGATTCGATATTATCACGATACTTGGGTGCCGATCCCTTGTGAAAAAAAAAGCACTTTAGTGTACTTTTATAAAGTGTACTTATACAAATAATATACTTTAAATGTATACACTTAAGTGTAACTCAATGTGCATTCAGACCGGTGAAAACATTGCATTTAAGTATAATTGATTTGAAATATATCACATATTAAGTTGAAATAAAATGCAATAAGTTGTCATTAAGAGTGATTTTTTGGTACCACTTAAGTTGGACTTTAATACAACTTTATATTTACTTTCATAATTGCTTCTAGTGTCACGCACTGACAAGCAATTAATGTGAACCAAAATGTACTTTAATGTCAGTTAAAAATACACTTAAGTGTGAATTAAAATGTAATGTTTTCACCGCTTAAGTGCATTTTATTTGTATTTAATTTCAAATGTATCACAAATTAAGTTCATATTAAATGCAATTAGTTGAACTTTTGAATGCTTTTTTTAAACATAAATGGGACTTTAATACATATTTAATAAGTACTTTCAGTGTATTTAAAATATAGTTAAAGTGTAGTTTAATGAACTGACAAGCAATTCATGTGAACTAAAATATACTTTAATGTCAGTTAACAATACACTTAAATGTGAATTAAGTGTAATGTTTTCGACAAACGTATTGCATGTAATTGATTTCAAATGTATCACAGATTAAGCTCAAATTAAATGAAATTAAGAGTGCTTTTTTGGAACAACTTAAGTGGGACTTTAATACATTTTTATTTGAACTTTGAAATATGATAAAAGTGTACTTCCAAATATACTGACAAGCAATTAATGTGGACTAAAATATACTTCAATGTAATATACATGTAGACTATTATACAGTATAACTAAATACATTTGTAATTAAAAAAATAATAATAAAGTTGCAATTTATTTCAAATTTGAATAAAAAAAATCTTAACCTAGTTACAATCAACACAAATTCAATTTAAAACCCTCTACGTACATTTACTGACAAAATCTCTAAAATAAATACATAAAAACCTTTCTGTTGATGCACAAGAAAAACCAAAGAAACACTATACATAAACAGTTACAACACCTTAAAGGGATAGTTCACTTTAAAATGAAAATTCTGTCATCATACTCGCCCTCAAGTTGTTTCAAACCTGTATGAATTTATTTCTTCTGCTGAACACAAAAGATGGTATTTCGAAGAATGTCAGTAACCAACCAGTTAACTGGTCCCATTGACTTCCATAGTAGGGAAAAAAAAAAACTATGTAAGTCAATGGGACCAGTTAACTGTTTGGTTACAGACATTTTTTTAAATATCTTCCTTTGTGTTCAGCAGAAGAAATAAATTCATACAGGTTTGAAACAACTTTTGAGGGAGAGTATGATGACAGAATTTTCATTTTAAAGTGAACTATCCCTTTAACTCATTTATAAAGAGTCTGGAGGACAATGATGCTTATTATGCACAATCATTTTCTCCCTCATACAAAGGTACCTAAACCTATCCATCACAGAAAACATTTAGCATTTTTACATTTTCTGAAAACATCATTCTGTATGGATTTATAAGATTGTTTGCATGTAATTTACTGGTATTACTATACTTTTGGGGTAATTTGGTCCCCATAACCTAGGGATTACCAGTACACACATAATTTTAGAAGCAAACACACAGTACATCAAACACAAAACCCATGAATTAATACAAACAAAATGTGAAGAAAAGTATCATTCCATGTACAACACTAAGATTCAAAGGGGCAATGCTTTACAAAAAGGTATTATTAGTTAACTACTTCAGTTAACATGAACTAAGAATGAATAATACTTTAAGCATTTATTAGTCTTAATGTTAATTTCAACATTTAATAATGCATTATTATATTCAAAAGTTGTGTATTAAAATTAGTTAATGCACTGTGGACTCACATGAACAATGACTATAAATTGTATTAACTAACTTAAACTATATTTTAATTAACTAATATTAACAAAGATTAATAAATACTGTAAAAAAAAAAGCTCATTGTTAGATCATGTTGGCTAATACATAAACTAATATTAACATAGCACACTTTACATAGCACCAACATTAAACAGGACAAAATGCTTACTCCAGCATTACAGTGAATATAAGTTTGTCTAAAAACAAAACCTGAAGAAATCCAAAGGCACAAAAACAAGAAAACCAAAATCATGTCACTAATTTTTTTTAAGTTGTTGGAAAGTGCTGTTTATGTCAATGTCCCAGAAGCTCTCCAGAGTAAATGTGAATGGAAATGTTCCAAAGAGGCAGAAAAGTCAGAAAAAATACCTTGAGGAAAAAAAAAGAAAAAAAAATACAGAAGGAAAACATTTGTTTATAAAACAGATCCAGTCCATTATTATATTTGGCTCAAATGAATGAAATTGATAGATACAGTTGCGCTTTAAAGTTTATATACACCTTGCAGTATCTGCAAAATGTAAATAATTTTAGCAATTTAGCAATTCTTTTTATTTAGTACTACCCTGATGAAGCAGTTTATTCTGCAAAGCGTACGTAAACTTTTGACTGCTAACTGTTGATGAATGTGTGATGAATTACCTCAGTCATCAGGGTCACATCGTAGTGCTGGGCAAGGTTCCCTCTATTTCCCACAAAGACCAGGATTCCACTGACCACACCATCTTCACTGACACTGGGCTTAAAGTGATTAAAAATAGAGAACATTTGTATTGCTACTTTACAGGGAATTAAACATAACTTATCAATTACACAAATATAGATAAATGACCCATGCAAAACCAAGACCCATGCAAATTGAGAAAGGTAATCTTGAATTTTAAGCTTGCCGCACATAGCTATCTTCATGAAGGATGTTCCTCTAGGCTACTTACCACGGTTGACACAGCAATGCTGCAGCCTTCTTCCTTTGGTTTGTTACCTGTAAAATACATGGTGATTATAGGGGCATGTAAATGCACAGGTGGAAAAGATTCAAAGCATTAAAGCTATAGGAATAGCCTAGTTAGTGACTTGATAGTAGTGTTTTAGCTTGATCAAGATGTGCTGTCTTGGCAATACATTTTGTACAGACTCTTGTACATCTACTCAAATGAGTCAAAAGAATATTTTATGCATATAACAATTATGTTGACTTAACATGTTATGCATAAGATCCTTATAAACATATGTAAACCATACTTAACATTCATTTTTCTTTCTGCAGCGGCAGGAATTAACACAGTATTACATCAGCTGAAACATTTGCCTGAGAAAGTGCATCCGATCTTTATATGTATACATAACTTAATAAACCAAACACAATTTTAAAGTAAATTCATAATGAACACTATAACCTTGTAAATGGAGTCAATTTGAATCGAATTAAACGCATTTCGCAATCACCTCGTGTTACAGCGTTCACAAAATGGCGGACAGTCTGCAGATCAACATATTCACAACCCCGAACGTCATTACTCGAAATATCTGCGGCATATACATTTGCATTACAGATCTCGAGTGCATATTATTAAGTTGTTGGAACAACAATACCTGCAAAATAACAGAAAAAATTGATGAGACAGGAGCCACTGTGTCAAGTCAAGTCAAGTCAACTTTATTTATATAGCGCTTTTCACAATGCAGATTGTATCAAAGCAGCTTCACAGTATTAAATAAAATAGTACATCAGTGTTTGTTTCTAGTGTAAAACGTCCACGTTTGGTAATGCTGATCAATAGTATTGTTGATTGATTGATTAAATTAAGTATCCCCAACTGAGCAAGCCAAAGGCAACAGTGGCAAGGAACCGAAAAACTCCATCAGGTGACCTAATGGAGAAAAAAAAACCTTGGGAGAACCCAGGCTCAGTCGGGGGCCAGTTCTCCTCTGGCGTTTATGAACTAGAGACCGGATTTAACTGTAAGATTAAAAATATTATATAAATGCCTGGCTGAAGAGATGCGTCTTTAATCTAGTTTTAAACTGGGAGAGCGAGTCTGAGCAACGAACAGTATCAGGAAGGCTATTCCAGAGTTTTGGAGCTAAATGTGAAAATGATCTCCCTCCTTTGGATGATCTGGATATCCTAGGTATGACCAAAAGCCTCGAATTTAGTGATCTTAAAGAGCGCGATGGATTATAGGGCGATAGAAGATCCGTTAAATAAACTGGAGCTAAGCCGTTTAGGGCTTTATAAGTCAGTAGCAATACCTTGTAATTAATACGGAACTTTATAGGTAACCAGTGTAGTGATGATAGAATTGGTGTTACAGTGAGGAAAATAAGTATTTGAACACCCTGCTATTTTGCAAGTTCTCCCTCTTAGAAATCATGGAGGGATCTGAAATTGTCATCGTAGGTGCATGTCCACTGTGAGAGACATAATCTAAAAAAAAAATTCCAGAAATCACAATATATGATTTTTTAACTATTTATTTGTATGATACAGCTGCAAATAAGTATTTGAACACCTTGTCTATCAGCTAGAATTCTGACCCTCAAAGACCTGTTAGTCTGCCTTTAAAATGTCCACCTCCACTCCATTTATTATCCTAAATTAGATGCACCTGTTTGAGGTCGTTAGCTGCATAAAGACACCTGTTCACCCCATACAATCAGTAAGAATCCAACTACTAACATGGCCAAGACCAAAGAGCTGTCCAAAGACACTAGAGACAAAATTGTACACCTCCACAAGGCTGGAAAGGGCTTTGGGGAAATTGCCAAGCATCTTGGTGAAAAGGGTCCACTGTTGGAGCAATCATTAGAAAATGGAAGAAGCTAAACATGACTGTCAATCTCCCTCGGACTGGGGCTCCATGCAAGATCTCACCTCGTGGGGTCTCGATCCTAAGAAAGGTGAGAAATCAGCCCAGAACTACACGGGAGGAGCTGGTCAATGACCTGAAAAGAGCTGGGACCACCGTTTCCAAGGTTACTGTTGGTAATACACTAAGACGTCATGGTTTGAAATCATGCATGGCACGGAAGGTTCCCCTGCTTAAACCAGCACATGTCAAGGCCCGTCTTAAGTTTGCCAATGACCATTTGGATGATCCAGAGGAGTCATGGGAGAAAGTCATGTGGTCAGATGAGACCAAAATAGAACTTTTTGGTCATAATTCCACTAAACGTGTTTGGAGGAAGAAGAATGATGAGTACCATCCCAAGAACACCATCCCTACTGTGAAGCATGGTGGTGGTAGCATCATGCTTTGGGGGTGTTTTTCTGCACATGGGACAGGGCGACTGCACTGTATTAAGGAGAGGATGACCGGGGCCATGTATTGCGAGATTTTGGGGAACAACCTCCTTCCTTCAGTTAGAGCATTGAAGATGGGTCGAGGCTGGGTCTTCCAACATGACAATGACCCGAAGCACACAGCCAGGATAACCAAGGAGTGGCTCTGTAAGAAGCATATCAAGGTTCTGGCGTGGCCTAGCCAGTCTCCAGACCTAAACCCAATAGAGAATCTTTGGAGGGAGCTCAAACTCCGTGTTTCTCAGCGACAGCCCAGAAACCTGACTGATCTAGAGAAGATCTGTGTGGAGGAGTGGGCCAAAATCCCTCCTGCAGTGTGTGCAAACCTGGTGAAAAACTACAGGAAACGTTTGACCTCTGTAATTGCAAACAAAGGCTACTGTACCAAATATTAACATTGATTTTCTCAGGTGTTCAAATACTTATTTGCAGCTGTATCATACAAATAAATAGTTAAAAAATCATACATTGTGATTTCTGGATAATTTTTTTTAGATTATGTCTCTCACAGTGGACATGCACCTACGATGACAATTTCAGACCCCTCCATGATTTCTAAGTGGGAGAACTTGCAAAATAGCAGGGTGTTCAAATACTTATTTTCCTCACTGTATATGGTCAAATTTTCTTGATCTAGTAAGAACTCTAGCGGCGGCATTTTGGACTAATTGTAGCTTGTTTATTGAGGATGCAGGACAACCAGCTAATAAAGCATTACAGTAATCTAGTCTCGAGGTCATGAACGCATGAACTAACTTTTCTGCATCAGAAACAGATAGCATATTACGTAGCTTAGCAATGTTTCTAAGGTGGAAAAAGGCTGTTTTTGTAACATATGAAATATGATTTTCAAAAGACAGGTTGCAGTCAAGTATAACACCCAGGTCTTTTACTGTAGAGGATAAAGTAACAGGACATCCTACTATGTTAAAGTTGTATTGTGAGAGGTTTTGTGGGCGTTTTTTTGAACCGATAAGTATTACCTCTGTCTTGTCAGGATTTAATAAAAGAAAATTGCGCGTCATCCAATCTTTTATATCTTTAACACACTCTGTCAATTTGGATAATTTAGCGTTTTCATCCGGCCATGATGAAATATATATTTGAGTGTCATCAGCATAACAATGGAAACTAATTCCATGTTTCCTTATAATATTTCCAATCAAAAATCATTACTACTAAACTGTAACGGAATATTTTGTTCAGGTGACGCTTGTTTATTTGTTAGTTGAGTGAACACGAGTGAGTCTGACTGCAGTAGATGTGAAAGAAATGTATAAAAATGATGTTATTTAAGCCAGCGCAAATACCTTTGTTTACATCCTGTTTTTCGGTTGAAGTCCAAAGTAGTCGATTGCAGAGTTCACACGCATAGGTTTAATACCTATGATCACGCGCGTGAACTCGGCAATCGACTACTTTGGACTTCAACCGAAAAACAGGATGTAAACAAAGGTATTTGCGCTGGCTTAAATAACATCATTTTTATACATTTCTTTCACATCTACTGCAGTCAGATTCACTCGTGTTCACTCTGAAGGAATCACTCACATTGGCTGTGCACTTGTAATGACACATCAAGGATGTTAAGAGGCTAAAAGCAGGTTTAGTACTTGCCCCATTGAAGTCAACAGGGTGCAAATTTTAAAAATAGAATAACTCTGTGTAGGCAACACCGATTTTTGTCGTTGTTCTCTGTATTGACAGCACTCCAAATGTACAAAAAAAATGAGCTCAATGTTAAAATTGACCGGAGTTCTCCTTTAACATAAATGTATTTTTTTTACATGTTCTCAGTAATTAAAGTGTTTAAAAACAGAGTATTTGAATTTCTTTTGAGTTTTTGTATATAATGATCTCATATTTTTGTTCTGCAATTTCAGTTGCCTTCTAAAATGCAGTTAACAGACTTATTTTTCCTGTAAATCACATAAAACTGATAGAAATGTTTAAAAAATATAATTTACTAAAGCATACTGTATCAGTGATTCATATTTCAGCCACAGAAATAAGATATTTTATTTTAAATTTAATACAGTAATAGCTTTAATTGGTCGCACCACATGATAAGTGGTCGCTCCAAATGACACGAAAACCTTATATAGTTAAAAATCTATTTAAAGAGATCAATGAACAATACATTTTATACAAATTTTTTTATTTAAACCAGATTTTATACAAATTTCACAGAATTTTCCTGAACATAAACATTTTATAAACTCACTTTTATAAAAAAAAATCACTTCACAAACAGAAGTGCACAATTTAATTTAACTTGACTTAGAATTTCTTTCTAACAAATAATAATGTTATAGATATAAATTATTTCATAAAAGTATTGTATACAGGTAACATTTGGGGTCAATAGTTTTTTTAAAGTAATTAATACTTTATTAATCAAGGACACATTTAGTGTCACATTCAGGCACAGGCTATAATGTTCCGAAAGATTCTATTTAAAATAAATGCTGTTCTTTTGAATTTTATATTCATCAAATAATCCTGACACATATAAAATGTATCACAGTTTCCAAAAAAAATATGAACATTGATAATAATCAGAAATGTTTCTTGAGCAGCAAATCATTAGTGACCCTGGATCACAAAACCAGTCACAAGTCGCACAGGGTATTTGTGGCAATAGCCAACAATACATTTTATGGGTCAAAATTATCGATTTTTCTTTTATTCCAAAAAATCATTAGGATATTAAATAAAGATCATGTTTTATATTTTGTAAATGTCCTACCATAAATTTATAAACATTTATTTTTGTGAGTGAATATAGCAATATTGCAAACATAAATGGACAACTTTAAAGGCGATTTTCTCAATGTTTCGATTTTGTAGCACCCTCAGATTCCAGATTTTCAGTTGTATCGGCCAATATTGTTCTATCTTAACAAATCATACATCAATGGAAAGCTTATTTATTCAGCTTTCATATGATGTATAAATCTCAATTTCAAAAAATTTACCCATGTGACATTGACCCATTGAGTGGTTTTGTGGTCTAGGGTTACATATTAGAATTATTTCTGAAGGATCATGTGACACTGATAACTGGAGTAACGATGCTGAAAATTCAGCTTTGATCATAGGAATAAATTACAGTTTACTATATATTCACATAGAAAACAGATATTTTAAACTGTAATAATATTTCACTCTTTTCCTATCAAGGTACTCTGCTCTTGCTGCAGGGTTAGAATTTTTTCGCTTGGCAGTGGCATCTGGTAAAATAGATTAAAATAGTTTTAAATAAATAAATAGGCAATAATAAATACACTACTAATAAATGCATTATTACTAAACTGAAATTACATGCTCAAATTTTTTTTGTTGCATTTTTCTCATATTGTACAAAGCAGGGGCGGACTGGCCATCGGGAGCACCGGGACATTTCCCGGTGGCCTGACGGTCGTTCTGGCCTGCCGGCTGCCGCTGTGCAGACGATCAGCCTGGCATGTGATAGGCTGGTGTGCAACTACGAATTAATTTACGGATCTCTCAATCGACGAATCAGGCAATGGCGGAGTGAAAATGACACTCCCACCCAACGTCAGCGACGCACTGCCTAATATCTGGCTGCTATATCCAGAGACAGGGTATATCTGACTAAATCGTTCAAAAAATGGAGCGTAAACGCAAAGGAGGAGCAGAGAGGGAGCGTATAAAAAGGAAAAAAGCCCTGGCCACAGACGCAGCAAGCTGCTGCAAAATCCCAGCTATGTTCGCCAGTAAGGGAACAGGTCGGTCAAGATTACATTTACATTATATTTATAATAATTTGGCAGACGAACGCTTTCATCCAAATCACTTAGATAATCACAATAGATAAAATTAAAACAACAAACGAGCAACAATATGTAAGTGCTGCTGTGCTGTGTCAAGTCTCGTTTCGTCTACATGTAGCATATTTTTAATATAATAAATAAAAATGAATAAAAAGTAGACAGAATAGTGTTAGTGCAGGGCTCGACATTAAGGCTTGTCTGCTTGTCCGGGACAAGTGGATTTTTTTTGTAGGACAAGTGGAAGTGAAAATTAGTTGTCTCACTGGACAAGTTAAATTTCAAACAAAATAAAATGCCATGTTACTTCACGTTATGTGCCACTCATTACGTCTATAATTTTACATATTTAATTTTACCGATTTGAGACGTCGCATAACTGCCAGATTCAAACTGTGCTTTCGCGCGTTGGCTGGCGCTGAGCCAGAGTCGGACGCATACAGCGCTGTCATATATCACAACAAAGCAGTGTTTTCAACCTTATAATGTTTATTTTAGGTTTCAGATATTTAAATACACATAAGCACGAGTAAAACAATACATTTGGAGTTTGTAAAATACACACTGATGTCTGTGGAAGCAGCCATAACAATCTTTTCAAATATAATATCGCGTGACGCGTCGCCATGGAAACATTAAAGGGAACGTTCGCCTTGAAAAAACTCACTCTGGGGGTGGGGGTGTCAGTTAGAATATTTTAAACTTATGCGTGAAAGGGTTAAAGTCAAGAAAAGATCAAAAATAAATATTTGTGTGTGCTGTAAAGTGGTTAGAAAAAAAAATCGGAATCGGCAGGTCAAACTCAATGAAAAACCGGAATCAGCCTAGAAAATTGTAATCGGTGCATCTCTATGTCTACAAAATTATTTTAGATATCGTTAGCCTCATAGCATAATTGCCTAAGTCATATTTCAATGTCTTTGGAAAACAAGAAGAAACAAAAAATGACTTAGGCAATTATGCTATAACCTGTTACATGAATAGGGTTAGCCTACAAGTTTATCAGTCCAGTAGATTACATGAATAGGGTGGTGGTGACTGCAGCAGCAGAGGTGGCCTGGCAGTGGAGTCAAATTCCCGGCCTGAATTATTGTCCCAGTCCGCCACTGGTACAAAGAGTAAACACAAACTGTCTGAAATCTATAAAAAAGATCCCAAATTGCATAAAAATCTATTCCAAATGATACTAAAGTAAAGTATGTTTTTTATATAAACCGTCAATTGAATATAAAAGCATAAAACTGCCAATCTAGGACATATATCTATCATGGAAAACAGTCTGCAGTGGTCGCACCACATGATATTTGGTCGCACCACATGAGATTTTCAAATTCAGTCATAATTTACAGGCACAGAATTGGCCACCTAAACAAAACAGGCTAGCTTGCCAAAAAAAGGTCACTATGAAATTTATAATAAAAATATATATTTGTAGAAATAACTTTAATTATTTTATTTTTTTTGAGGTCATACCACATGACATCCAAATGTGGCAACTACATACCAACCATTACAAAGGTTTATTTTTTTTCCAATTTGAGAGAATTACAAACCTGCTTGCTGCTTCCATGGGTCCTTGGTAAATTGGTTTATGGTTTAACTTCCTGTGTTTGAATAGTTTTCAACATATAAGTCCCAAAATGGTAGTTCCTTGATGGTCGTACCACATGATATTTCATAAAATGGACATCATCGGACAAAGTTTGTTTGTATATTATGATGGAAATATAAATACAAATGCTTTGAATTTTTTTAAAGGATTACAAAACATTTTGGAAATCATGCCAAATAGTGCAGAAAATAAATTTGAATAAATTCAGAGTAATTTCAAAGACGTTTTCAAAACAGAAGTTATGGCCGGACGGTCGCACCACATGATGTTTTGACACTTTAAATAACAAAAAAAATAACAAATAAGTAAAGGTTTTTTAAAAGTTAAAGTGAGTACATACATGGGAGAGGTACCATAAATATACAGTATCTTTTTATGCATTTAAACCAATTTTTGCCTGAAAAAATGCAATCGGACAGAAAATTTAGGCGTCACGTCATTGACCCAACAACACTTTAATTAAACGAAATAAAACTATACAGTGATGAAATGTTTTCTATGTTGGCACAAATCTTGGATGTCCATGTCCTAACTGCTGGGAATGGATAATCACACAACGCGCACGACACGTCCAATTCGCGAACTAATGACTCATTTGAACTGATTCATTTGAATGAATGGTTAAAACAACTGATCTTTCCAACAGTGAACTCAGGTGACGTCTGAATCGGTGTATAACTAATCAGTAACACTTTACAATAAGGGTCTATTTATTGCATAAATTATATAAAAAGTACAGTTTGCTAACTCAAGCTTAAACTTTAAAATAAATAAAACCACTTGTTTTTTTTTAAAAAGCATATGACTACATTTTTCCACACAGTGCTATCAAGAATCGATAAGAGAATCGTTAAAGAATTGGATCGATAATCAGAATCGTCAGTGGCATTATTATTGATAAAATCTTATCAATTCCCATCCCTATGTGAAGACAGTAAAATTATAATCAAACATTAAAGAACATACATGTTTTAAAAAAAAAATTTTTTTTTTTAAGAGTTAAAAGATTAAAACATTTTGCTAACATGAGGTCTTATTGTGTCACTGTCAGTCTTTTTACATCAGTGCAAAACTAGGGTATGCAGATTAATTATTATTAGTATACATATTCATCAGCATGCATTGATTAATCCCATGGCATGTAGCAAAAAAAAAAAGTTAGTCTTGCTGCAGGGATCAAGCAGGACTTGCAAGACCTCCATCGGCAGTTCCCTTGGATGAAAATCATCTTCTCTGCCATCACCCAGAGATGCCGGTGGAGGTCTTCACACCCCAAGAAGATAGACAAAGCCCGGCGCTATGTTAACAGTGTGATGTCTTCCTTTGTTCATACTCTTGGTGGAAATATTGTACATCATCCTCAGATAAAGCATAGAGATCCTGGACAATTTTTGCATGATGGAGTTCATTTCACCCCTCTGGGAAATTATATATTTTTTTAAAATATTGCCTGATGTCTGAAAGACCAAATCCAGTAGAGTAATGCTGGATTTGGATTTCACACCAAAAGTTTTGGCATTAAAAGTTGTCCAGGATGTTTATACTTTATGTGATGATTAATGTGCAGTCTTTTGTTAATGTACAAAGGTAGGCATCACACTGTTCTGTCACAGCTCTTCCTCTCCCTTCCTTTTCCTTTCCCTTCCTTTTCCTTTTCCTCTTTCTCTAAACCCCTTGCTTTACCCCAGCCATTCCACCTGATATGACTTCCTCAATTGTTTCCCCACGGTGAATGTAGTCAGGAGTTTGTATATAGTTGTTTATTATTTTTGTTTAAATAAATACTGTATATATTTGAACTTTTAAGTCTCTTTATTTTTTATTCCAGAGTAAATATATTGGCTCAACATAAAGACCTCCACACTGAAAAAAATGAAAGTTGAATTTACTAAAAAAATTTATGGTAAGTGGTTCCACACAATTGATTTTAGCTACATTTAAACAAATGCATTAAGTTGAACTTTTTAAATTTTAGTTCAACTTAATGCATTTGTTTAAATGTAGCTAAAATCAATTGTGTGGAACCACTTACCATAAAAATGTTTAGTTAATTCAACAAATCATTTTTATTCAGTGCATGTGAGGTTTTATTGTCTTATGTCTGTCAAAGAAAGCATACATTACATTTAAAAATAAATTTCTCATACTCCTGGGATGAAGACAGAAGACTAGGAACTAGGATAAGGAAAACAGGAGAAGTTGATGACATTTTTATAATTATTTAATCAGTATCGACCTGTCCATCTTGTCTATGTGTAACTTATTACTTTCTTACTACACCTATTGCAGGTTTAAATGACAATACATTGTGTGGCCTTTTAGAATCTGATTTTTATTCAGTTTTTCATTTACAAACAGATACTCCAATATTAAGGCAAAGAATCACATAAACCAGAGGTCTTCAATCCTGCTCCCACTGTCCTGCAAAGTTTAGTTCCAACCCTAATCAAACACACCTGAATCACCTCATCAAGCTCTTCAGAATCGCTTGAATATTCAAAGGCAGGTGTGCTGAAGCAGGTTGGAACTAAACTCAGACAGTGGCCCTCCAGGAGCAGGATTGAAGACCTCTGACATAAACGATATGGATGAGAACTACACATTTGGTGAGTCCTCCATGTTGTCGACGGGCTGGCAGTGCTAGGTGTGAGGTAACTGATGCTACCTACTGGACAGGTTGCATGAATCTGAGAAGCATAAAACAGACTGGTTTTGCTGAGAGAGAGTTTGCAGATCAGTCACAGGAAAAATGCAAAAAGGATTAGTCTACCCAAAGATATTATCTCATAATATACTCACCTTCATTGAGTATCCATCAAGTATCCTTTCTCTTCAGCATCTCCAATGAACCTCAGACAGGAACAGATAAAAAATATATTTTTTTTTTAAACACCAGATCCAACAAACATTTCAACATAATGTAGGTGGCCTATCTCAGTTGAAAGCCCATTCACCACGACAAGGTGCAGGCCATGAGTGGGGACACAAGACAAGACATACTTGACAAACAAGACAAATGCAGACGGGACGAAACACAGATAAAGAAATTGAAAGTCCTAACTATATACAAAAATATAAACAATACAACAAAAATATAACATTTACATAGATGTAACATAAATAACGTGAACATTTTCATTTTATCAAACTCAAATGAAAGGAATGCTTAAAGTTTTTTGGTATAACTTTTATTTATGAACATAGCCAAGTATAAACTGTAGGAACTGATAGTTACAAAACTCATAATGTACTCTAAACTTGAAACTCTTGAGTACAAACTGTATTTAGAAAAACACTGTCAAACTATTAACTTAAAGGATTATTACAATTTTAAACTTTACCATAGTATATAATTACATTAAACTTATTTACATGGAAGTGCAGTAAAACATTAATTTATTTACAAGTGCTTCCTGTGATCAGACAGCTTGAGTAATCTAGTCCATGATTCAGTCCTGTTTAAGCGGACTGTAAATCATCACCAGCAGCAACAGAACTTAAGGAGGATCAGTTGAGTCAATGTTTCTTTTGTCAATGATTCAGTCCTGTTTAAGCAGACTGTAAATCATCACCAGCAGCAACAGAACTTCAGGAGGATCAGTTGAGTCGATGTTTCTTCTGTCAATGATTCAGTCCTGTTTAAGCGGACTGTAAATCATCACCAGCAGCAATAGAACTTCAGGAGGATCAGTTGAGTCGATGTTTCTTCTGTCAATGTTCTTCTGTTTCTTCTGTCAACTTCAGGAGGATGTGAACCCCCTTCACACCACAAGCAACAATGTCGCTGGGTGTCGCTTTTATAATGGCCCTGTGTCACTAGTGGGATTCTAATAAATATATAGCTGTATAGTATGCATGCGTTTAATAATAACTATTATTTAAATTATATATAATTAATTATATATTATAATATATATCATATATTTGTTATGTACTTAATTTATTTTTTACTTATTATTGATTTAATTGCATTATTAATAATAACCTATGTGAAAACATATATTCTAATACATAAATTACTAGTTACGTCATTACCATGATTGCATGCTCATGGTGTGAATGGGGCTGAAATCATCACTAGCAGAGGATAAATTTGGTAGGTGGTGACGGCGACAAATATACTGAAATTACTCGCCATAAAAATGGATCAATTTAGTCAGCTGTCTGCGAACCATCTTGCCAGATTTTGCTATTTCAGTTTTCCTTCTTGCAAAGTGATTAAATCTGACTTTGCAGTACCACAATGAGGCCATCTTCACTAGAACATGAATGTGGTTCACTTCAACACATGTATCAAACATATGGTTGTGGAGATGTGGGAAAAGATCTTTATCGGCACAATCTGCAAGAACCTGATTGACAATGGTCAATGTGACTCCACGTCCATGGGGAAGCTCACCTCCATTTGTTTTGATCCTCCTCTGAATGCATTTCTCTGTGGCCAGACACACAGACACCATGCCTGGTGATGGTTTCTGCAGACCGCCTCTGTCTTTTAGATTAATGAAATCATGTGCAGCACCATCAGTTGTCAATGCCTGTGAGCAAGGCAAGCAGGAGATTTTCTCTTTCATCTTCTTAACCACAAATCCTGTGATGTAGCTGATCGCTGCCTCTTTGTATTCAGAAAGGCTGCATACATCTGGGAGGTCAGGAATGGTGTCATCTTCAGGCACACCCACTTCCACCAACTGCACTTCCATTCTGCGGGCAACATTTACAGCTGCAGGTGTTGAGTTGAGAATGTAAGTGTTGTCTCGAAGCAAACAGTTGCCTGTGCCTGTTTTCACTTGGTGCCTCACAAGTAGGCGTTTGTATGCTCCCCTGAACTGCCTGGCATTGGGGTTGTCATTGTGCCCACCCCTTGATATATGGCAGAAAAAAAGAGCTCCAAGTGGTCCTGACTAAGTTTGTAGGTCAGAAGATATCTGCATGGTGCATTGGCCCTCTCAACATGATCATGGTAGATGTTGAGTGCACTTCTGGCATTAGCAATAAAGCCATATATGGCAGTCTTATTTTTTGTTGTGTGAAGTGGCACCATCTTGTTGTACAGCTGAACCTTCAACCCACGGAGCAGAGTGTCTGCCTGCTTCAAAATGGTCTCAACCCGGTCTTTAGTTGTTGGCTTGATTGGGGCTTTGGAACCTTTTCCGAGAGGATTACGGCTGTTCAGTACATCAAAAGCTGCATCTACAGTGCGCACAAACTGCACAGTTGCAGCACAACCCTTGAACTCCTCTAACTTCAAGCCTTGCTCACAGAACTCCATAGCATCCGCCACACTGCTGCTGAAGAGCTGTGCTGCCAGGTGAACTTTCATTTTTTGCTTCCTCTTCTGTATATGAGCCATCTTTAGCCTGTTTCCAAGTCGCAGACCTTCTTTCTCCTGAAGTTCATTGAGGGCTTCAAAGTACTTCCACTTAATCTTCCTTCCATCCTCGGTCTCAAATTCCAGTGAAGATGCAAAGGCATTCCGAAGAAGCTTTAGCATGTGGCAAGCATCCAAGAACACATGTACTTTATGTTCAGGGTCCTCAGGATGCAAGAAGTAGGGCTTCATGTTGTTGATGTTTAGGTCAGCGCCAAGTTCCCTTATCATGCTCAAGTTGCTTGTGGGGGCATCACACGTAAGTGAGACAACTTTAACACCAACCTCATGAAGCCTGCTAAGACTCTCCCTTATAACATTTGCCTTCTCTTTTCCATCCATACCTGTGATGAGGAAGTATGCTATAGGAATTTTCCATGACTCGTTGACAGCAACAACCATGAGTACCAAGGCCTGGGTGGCCATTGTGTTGTCAATTTTTCCAGTCCCAATGTCCACATAGCCATGGAACTGGTCCCCTGCAAATTCAGTCATCTTGTGAATGTACATTTCATCCATCATTAGGGCACAGACAGTTTCTTTTCCTATCTCTTTGTTTGCCTGTACATGACTTCGTAGTGCTGTGAAAGACGCCACAGTAAATCCAGGATCGGCTGAGATGCTGCTGTACCAATTGCGGATGGTGTGACTATGTGGCAGAGCTTTTTGAAAATTGTCACGGACATACTCATATGCCTTTGGGGAGTAAAAGTGCAGTGTGGTGGCAAACTGCTTCAGCTCCTCTGAGTACTTTGCTGACTTTTTCCCCTGCTGTATTGTCCGCAAGATGTGTTTCGGCACTTCATTAATTGACTCAAGCAAAGAGGCACATTGATTTGATATTAACATCTTCTTCCTGAGTTCTTTTGTGACCCCCTTTAAGGTGCAGACTTTTCTTTTTAAACGTCTGGACTTTTGGCATTGTCTTCTCAGCCTTTTCCTGTATTTTTGAAGAATTTGCTCTGTGGCCTGATTTTTCCGTTTCAAAGTCCTTGGAGACTCTAGGTTGTAGCTGTGATCTTCCCAAAAGTTGTCGCATTTTGCATATTTAGCAGTTGAAGCTGCATAACTGTGATCCTCAGTATTTATATCCACTGTTACAGCAGTGCCAGCTTGACAGATGTCATTGCCAAGGAGGATGTTCCCATTGGCATCTTCAGTCAGGGTGGCATTGCTGTAATCGGCAGCAGATTTCACGCTAAAGTGGCAGTTGTTAACTGGGGAATCCTCGTTTTTGTCCTCTGACATTTTGGATAAGAAAGGGGTACTTACCTCTGTATTATTACTGCCTAAAATCTTGCGTCTTACCCTTGGACCTCACTAGATGAGTTGAGAAGATGGTTGGGACTGCTGTGCTCTTAAGGCGAAGATTTCCCTAAAGAACCAAAATAGTGAAAATAAGAAAATACAGGAAAAGATTAAAATATAATTATGTTTGTTGAACCATACAACTCTAGATGCCATTAAAACGTGTTTTCAGTCTTATATGAATGTTAAGTATGTTAATGTCATTTTAAGAAAGGACATGGATCAGTTAATTTCTGTTTATTTTGATTGTTACTAAAATTACTTCACGTCTACTTACATAACAATGTTGTCAAAATGATGTCTACTATCAAATGAGGATGTCAAATACAATTTTGAATTTGAAATATTCTTCGAATGTAGTCAATGTACAATAAAAATTCCCAGTCAAATGCTTAACTGTGTATTCAGATTTTGCCACCATGATAAAGCTTGAGTCTGTGAGACTATTGAGTCTGTAGGAGCGTACTATTGTTCCAGCATTCACCAGTAGCCTATCTAAGAATATTGTAGCATTTAATTTCTCCTTTTCCTTTCTTCACTTAACTATAGGTTTTCACTTTATTATTGCACACACATTTGTTAACAGCAAGCTGCCAGCAAGGTACTGTATGTTCTTGAGTACAAAGCTTATGCATGTCTCAAACTGGTCAAGCAAAAAGAAAAAGCAGATTTAGGTAGGCAGATTTTTACATTTGAGTCCTTGGTGAAGTCATTCTCTTCAAAATGAGCACTGCAAAGACGAGATGATGTTGTTGGTCTCCAGTCCTTCCGTCTCATGTTCACCAACCATTGTTTAAAGGGGTCATGAACTGGATTGTTTTATTATTTTATAATGTTTCCTGGGGTGCCCTTATAATGTTAGTATGATTTTTACATCAAAAATTGTCATAATTTATAAATAAAAGCCATTTTTCCAAGCCTGATTTCAGGCTCAGATTTGAACGCTCAGTTTTAAGGGGCGTGTCTGCTGTGAGACTGCAGTGTAAACGCCCACTGCTGTGATTGGCTGACATGCTTGCATATGAAATAGCTAGTATTACATGAACTCTCTCGAAAACTTTTACTACGTTTTTACTATTACAGCTATCGAGATAACAAATGTATCGAAAAGTATCGTTTAAAGCATTATATTTAAATCTATTCCATCACATGAAAGCAATAGCATGAAATCTATTGCAGCATGATGAGCACTGAGCAGATGACAGACAGTCTGTTGATCGCGTGAATAAAGATCTTATCATTGCAACGCAATTTTTGCACTCTCACAAATGCTTACTCCAAATCACAATGTAAACACGATGTGAGTACACAGTAAGAGCTTCGTTGTGTAGTGTAACAGTGTCATTATTTCATCACGAGTTTGGTAAGTGTCCAGATAAGCTCTCGCGGCTCGCGCTGTGCTGTTTGATTGACAGCTTGGGCGAATGGAAAGGGATCGTTCTTTGATCACTTTCTGTATATAAATTAATAACAGTTTAAAAAGGATTATTTTCATAATACTACGAGAAATTCTGTGAAGTTGATCGTTTAGTCACTGATGCATAAACAGTATTGAACGATTTTAAGAGAATCTGAACTTGAATAATTACACAGAAATCACTGATCGCAGATCAGGCATTAGAATACACATGGTTACTTACATGTTGCTGGCAGATCCGTGTCGGGAAATTGTGATTGACTGATTTAATAAAGTTTAACCATGCTGGAATCCGAAGGAAGCTTATGCAGACTGTCTTCTTCCACAAACAGGCACTGCACAATATTTAGTAAACAGCATGTTTATTGCTTGGAAGTAGCTCGATCCGGTTTAGCAATATCATGTCGTCCTATGTTATTTAGCATGTTTGGGCGAATCGGTGGGCGGGGCTAAACAGGCCGTGTTGAAGTAGGCGTTGATCTTCTTTTGTGGAGGCGGTGTTTTATCCTCTTTGACGTCATAGTTCCCAACTTTGAAAAACGAGTCGTTTGCTGAGCCTGATGTCTATAAAAGCTTTTATTGGACTAACAAGGTAGTTTTCAGTTCTGAAACTTACAGGAAACTTATTATAGTATGATGATCTCTTATATGTCAAAAGCTCAAGGAAATTTTGATTTCTCAGTTCATCACCCCTTTAAGTCTTGCTGCTTCATGCTAACCTAAAGGAAAACTGCGGAAAAAAAAAAGAGAAAAAAAAAAATATATATATAATATATAGTACAATAAAGTACAATTAGGTTAGCAAACGTAAAGACATAAGTACACAGCAGGGTATTTACGTAACACATGCAATAAGAAAAGAACATTTTTTTTATCACCTTACTTCTAATCATTAAAAGCAATTGCATCTGAAAAAGGGACTGGTAAGTAGTTGTTGTTTTTTGCTAATTCGGGTGTATTTAAATTTATTTTAATGTTTATCATTTTATTGTTTATAAATACTGTTATCTCTTATGTTTATTCTGGTAATTCAGAATAGTATTATTAATTACATAAATGTTTCTCGAGCGGCAATAATAATGTTTATAACAGCAAAATTACTAACCTTATATGAACTGTATAATGTCACTGGAAACCAATCTAAAATGTCAGTAACATAACGTAACTTAATGAATTTTTAAACCGAGTTCGATCAAGTCCAAGTACACTAACGTTACAACCTTTGCTTTAGAGGTTAAATTAATGGTTAAACACATAGACTGTAAAAAAAGTTAAGATTATATTAGCTATAAGTTAGCCTAATCATGTTTAACCATTAATTTATAAAATACAAAATAATTAGTAACTTCTACTAGCTAACGATCACCTGCTATTAACGAGGCTTGTTGTTTTTTAGCTAACTTAACTTTAGCTGGCCCATAACATTTATTTACTAGCAGTAATTTATTAGCTTATAAATTTAATTTACCGAAAAAAACTCAAAGATCGATCGGACATGCCAGATCGGTTAGCACATTCTACTGCAGAACAACCCATTATGTTAATGAAATAATTAATTATAGAAATTTAGATATTAAATTAAAAGCTCCATTCTCCTCAGTCCTCCGAAGATCCCGAAAAAAAGTCCGTTGGTGCTTCAGTGACAGAGAACCTGTCAATCACAGCTGTCAATCATGACGTTACACCACCGTTTTTATAGCATCGCGTAACTAACTAAAAACAAACTTATTTTAAAAACAGACACTTGAATTTACATCAGCGTGATAAAAACTACAGTAAATGACAGAAACCACCTTCGGAAAAAAGATATTTGAAGTGTAATTTAATTGTTTAGTTGGTCTCACGTCCCGTTGAATAACATGGGGAGGTCGGGCTTATGACCTATACTAGGACCAGTCACTGGGGGGCGATCGAGACGTTTTGGCTTCACTTTTCAGGGCTTGTGCGGCACGCTTGATCCTAACATACACTCACACACATCCTCACACTCACTCTCTCAAATACACCCTCATATACACTCTCACACACAAAACATCCTCACATACACTCACAACATACACTCAACATACACATACACTCTCTCTCACACAGAACACATGCACATCTTTATTGCCAATGTCCACTATAAGCATCCCTTGTGCAAATTCCCACTATTCTGCTACTTCTATTGCTAATATATTAAGAGCATATTATACAGTCCATGATTTATTACTGAGGTTTCTTTTTTCTTTTCTTTTTTATTCGACAGATGCCTTTTCAAGATAAACCCAGAGAAGGGATTAAAAGTAAAAAAGCACATCAAGAAAGCAACTGGTAGTCAGTCCAAATGTTCTTTCACTGATCAACAATTGCGGACTATGAATGGATGGAATAAAAACTTTTGGAAGAGTGTCAAATCTCCCGCCATTACCTTGCAGAAATTCTTGGCAGTGTCACAGACTTTGAAACCACTTGTTTTCATGGTTTAGTTTTTATGACTGATAGTTGGTGTAGTTTTTTTTCATGACTGATCTGGTTGATGACTAATTTATCTGTTGACAAATTTTTATATTAGTGTATTGTTCGAGTTATGTACTTAATTGTTGGTATATTGTTGAATTTATTAACTAATTTTTACATTGGTATATTGTTGCAGTTGTGAAGTAAGTTAATTTTTGGAAATAACTAAAAAAAAACACTCTTTTGCACTTGAGGCTGATTACTTGAATTGTTGCAGTGTTCAATCCTATTGGTAATTTCATGGTTTTTACATAAATTTCCACAATATTTAAGATCCTTAATTAAACATTAAAAATCGAATGTAAAATAACAGCTAAAAAGTGTATTTTGGATTAAGGAACATTACTGTAATTTTACGTGTTGGTTATTTTCTGTCATTTTACGTTTTTTCCCCCGTTTATTTTGTTTTTCTTTTCTTTTTTTACAGTGTAGAGTTTTCTGCATCAGCAGGAAAATGAGCCAAGTCCAAATGTTTCCTGAAGCAAATACTTGCAGCATTGTTTTAAGGCTGCCACTGCATAATCAATATGAAGACTTTAGGGAATATATGAAGGATGTGATTGTACAAGCGCCTACATTTGGGGTAATACACTCTAAAAAATAATTGGCTTAGTCAATTTCACAGTAATAATTAACTTAATAAAATCTCTGAGTATCATTTACTTGATGGTTTGAGTTGAACATACCATGAACCACATAATTAGCTCTTTAACTTGCACTATGTTTTTATCATATCCTATGACAATGCTCTCATTAACTTCTACATGTTCCTGCAGACCACCGTCTATAACACAGATGTTGGGAAAACAAAAGGCTCCAAGAGTGAAAGAACTGCAAGCTAAACTGCTAGATAACGCCTGAGCTGATATCTGAAAGAAAATGATGCCCAACTTCAGATGTGTAGTTCAGATTTTGCAAAGTTTCCTCATACTGATCGTTTTACTCAGTCAGATACAGTAGTCTGTACCATCAGACCAAGAATCTCTTATAGATGCTGTTTGTTTTGAAAGTGTTCCAGTTCCTTCTAAAGAACATGTAAAGGACATGTGTGCATCAATTGTTGCAAAGTTGCGCTTCTAATACCATGGTTTCATCAATTATATGTGAGCTGGAAGAGTTTACCACAGAGTTACACTTGCAAATGAAGCAGAATGCTGTCACACTAGACTCCCCCGAACCTTTTACAGAGAGTTTTGAAATCTGTTTACCAGTTTTAATTCTGATGCTAAAAGAGCTAAGTTTTTCAGTGAAAGATGGGGAATTTCTGAATATAGAAATTATATAATATAAAAATGAATATAGAATTTCTTGCATATAGATGGGGCGCTAGTGAGTTATGAGTCGGTAGGTCGCACTCCCCTGCAGCTCTCGCAAAATTATTATTCAGTTGACTTTTGTATCAATAATTTCTACATAAAGAGTTTTCCTTGCAAGCTGGATTTGCTGAAGGTTCATTGATACTCATCGGCTACAAGATGAAAGCAAGCTCGAAGACACAATCCTCAAAAAGCAGAACGAGGCAGGCCCTTTTCGGGATGTGACAACAATCCTTAGGAAAGCTGTTGATTGAAAGGATCTTACTTTTAACGGTCAGAAGATCCATATTTTCCCTGACTTCACGCATGAGGTGACAAAGCGCAGAGCTGCGTTTAACAGAGCCAGAGCAATACTTCGGGACAAGCCAGGTGTGCAGTATGGGACAGTATTTCCAGCGAAGTTGAGAGTGACTTTTAATGGCACAGAGACAATGTTCACAGATGCGAAGAAAGCCGAAGAGTTTGCCGAGCTTAACTTTGGTACGGGCCGTGAGGATGCTGAAGACGGAGACTGCTGATAATGGCATTGCCGTGCTGGGTAATGAATAACTGCAGAGCGTTCAAATGTTTACATTTATGGATTGCCTTTAATTGAAGCATATGTCCATCTTTATTGAAGCTGGCTTCTGGTTTATTTTGAAACAAATAGGGTAGGATCGTCCTCCCAGAATTTTATTTATCTCTTTTCATAATTTCATTTGTCAATATTACATTTCTCAAGTCTAGTTTCTCAAATCTTTATTATTTTATATATACATTATTTTTATATAATTATAATAAATATAAATAAATAATGAATGAATATAAATCTCCAATAACAACTAGATATCTTCCCTCCTTATCTGCTATAGTTATCTTATGGATGAATGGTGTGCCCTTTCTGAAGAGTATGGCCACTCCTCTTGATCTAATGGCGCTTTTCCACTACACAGTACCAGCTCGCCTCGCCTCGACACGCCTTTGTTTAGTTTTCCACTGTGTAATAGATGTACCTGTACCTGATTCCAGGTACTTTTTTTCGTATCACCTCCGGTGAGGTTCTGAGCGAGCTGAGGCGATACTAAAATGTGACGTGAAAACACGGCAGACTGCTGATTGGTCAGAGAGAATCGTCACTATTCACTGCGTCATCATTACACGCGCCAGACGGAGTATCCTGAATAAAAAACAGCAAAAACAAAAACAGCATACACTCGATTTCCTCCATTGTCCTGTGTGTTTGGGTAGCGGGTGTGTGTAGCGTAGAAGATTACGTCACGGCAGTTTCCTGCGGCGGCGCTATGACGACCAGGTACTATTGTGGAGGTACTATCTGCAATGGAAAACGGAGTGAAAAACGAGACGAGACGAGACAAGGCGAGACGAGTTGAGCTGGCCAAAAGCGCCATAACTGCACACGTAGCATGATAAGTTTGACCAATCCATCTACATCTTAGTTTGATGTATTCATTTTTATTTAGGTGTGTTTCTTGAAGAAAAATGATGTCACTAGATAACATCTTTAGATGTGCCAAAACTTTGCCCCTTTTAATGGGATGATTTAAATCTTTAACCCTCTGGGGTCTAAGGTGTTTTTGGGGTCCTTGAGATGTTCTGACAAGCCCTGACATTTTTGCTTTTTTCAGTTGCTTATAAACATATTAATGGCAAAGGTGTAAATTCACTCTATATAGCACAAACAGGGCTACCATCATATGTGAGCACCATGCATGTACATGTTTGTATTTTTGAGAGAATAATGTTTATGCATGGTTATTGAAAAAACTAAAAACTAAAGTTTCTGAAATAAGGCCATAAAACACATTCTAAATGTGTGTCAATAAGACTTTTGACTAATGGATGTCATCGCCTAGAGTTTTTTCTTCAAAATGATGTGAAAATTATCCGGCCTAATCATTCACATAACACAATGCATTGATTTAAATTTTGCAAAACACTTTCTGTCTGGAAAGGCAAGATGCGGAGTGGGCGTCAACGATCATGCATATTTAGTGGTTCGCACCTGGAGACAATGGGGCCCACATACTTAATGAGCCATTCATTCAGGTGTGTCACAAGAAAGAATGCAAGAGCAACAGTTGGAAGCATCTCGTGTTTTTTTTATTTTTCCACAAATTGTGCTTGCAAATTGGCCTATAATATCAAAAGGAAAACATGTAATTGTGCAGTTAATTCTCATACTGTATTTTCAGTTTTGGAATATTTATCCTCTCCCCAAATTTATCACTAATAAAACACAATAAAAAAATCATTTTAAAGAAAAGGCTCATATTTACCTTTTATTAGTTTGTTTACATCTACCTTGTATTTTTTTTTATTAAAAAGGTTACAATTACAACAACAATTCAAGTGTAATCTTTCTTTGTAAAAATTTAAGTATACATTTTATCATACATATTTCAAAGTTAAGGATTCATTACTTGAATATAGCCTAGGCTACATTGGAATAAACACTATAACATATTATTTGATTATTTTTGTCAAAACATACTATATTTAACATATGAGCAAAAATTGGCAAACAAAAGCTTATTTGAGGTGGCAGATATTTTACAGTAAAAATGTATAATCTATCCAAAACTAATCAATGAAATGTTGTCTTTCATATGTCTGTAACATAGTAACTTTCATTTTTATTATAAGAAATATAAATGTTAATTTGCAGTTTAATACGTTGCTTATACAAATACATTTTATTTCAACATATTTCACTCGATTTTTACTCAGTAGCCTATAGCAATACAGTTTGCTAAAAGCGAAACATTCACAGACAGAAACGATTCAAATTTAAACCGTCTTTTGCCAGTTGTGGTAAACAGCGGCATCTCTGCCGTTCATTCATTCATTCATTCATGCACTTGCACAGATACGCGCCGCACTTGAGAATGAAAAAAAAACGTACTACATTATTCCATAGCCTCGGATCTGTTGCTCCTCGTACTTCTGAGGTAAATTTTCCATTATAGTATTATTCCTCACAGTGCTGCGAGACTGTGTAAACAAGTACAGTGATCTGATGTGTTTTCTCGAGCTGATGTGGGCGTTCACAGTTTGCGTAGATTGCCTCAGACATTTGCGTTTGAATAGCGCGCGCTCTCCGTGGGCGGGGTCACATTACATCTGAATGAGCTCTAATTAGCTCGACTGGAATCGCTCTCTTTTAATGCAGATTTCACAAGATGAGAATGTTTGTTTTTTATATAAATTACTTTATTTAAAAGAAGAGAATTCAAGCTTCATGCCTGTGTGTCTGTATGTCTGTTTGACTGAGTATTCGCTGAGTTATGGTTCATTTTCGGACGCGTTTCAGAATGGACTACACTGACAGAGAGAAGGCAGAACTCGCATCATGTTTATTTTTCTTTATTTGGCGAAAAGCACAACACTTTGTTTTTATTGTGAGTATACACAAAAATAATACACACTTAACAGGATCGATTGATGTATAACACAAGCATATAAGATAAAAAGTAATATTTTATTTTATTTATTTGTTTTCACTGATAAGGAAAAAAACGAGCCTATCACGCCGGCGCGATAGCCGACCTCAGGGGGTTAACATTCCAAGTGACCACAGTAAATTGTCTCCCCTTATCCCACTGCGTTAAGTTATCCTGCGTGGTGTAGGCTTATACAATATGTATATAAGCCCTATCAATGTGACATGTATGGTCATATACGGAATATAGATGTCCCAGAACAACCCTCCCTTTGACATACTCTTGCCTATACTAAGAGAAATCTTCAAAGTAAGTAAGGCGCAAAGGCACCACCCCACTAAGTGATCCCACCGTGAAATCTGCTGCCGTGTATGACAGTATTGTGGGTGCAATGTATGAGGCTAGTAGACCATACCTTATACTACCTGTATAAACAATCAACATTAAGCCAGGCTGGAACAGGCATGTTGAGGCACATCATGCAGAAGCTAGGGTAGCATTTAAGGCATGGGTGCAGGCAGGCAGACCTAGAAATGGTCTGATTCTTGAGTATAAAAAGCTTACCAGCACTAGACTCAAATATGCCATCCGTTACATTGGTAAACATGAACAGGCTATGAGAGCAAACTCAATGGCTGAGAAACTTAGGGCTAAGGATGTCAATGGCTTTTGGAAGGAGGTGAGAGCTCTGAACAGGGCCAATACGCCTTATTCAGCCTGCCGCCATTTTGATTCCAGAACGAGGCTGTGAGGGATAGGGCGTTCATATACCGTACTGTTGTGTACCGGGATGCGGGTCATTCAGCCGTCAAAATAAAGAAAATACATCATTTCACAAATTTCCACAGGACAAAGAACTTCGGAAAACATGGATTGATAAAATTAGACGCGACATTGGACCTAATTTTCAGGTAAGAGTACTGCATTGTTTATATAATATCAGTTCTGGATATTAGCCTGTTGGCTAATCGCTAATTTCTATGTTTTAAGCAAGTTTGCCTTCCTTTAAACACTAATAAATTGCTAGTTGCTACAGCATGACATTTTACAACAACAACTAAGTGCTAATATATCCTATTCGTATAGATTACAAAGAACACAAGAGTGTGTTCCAAACACTTTTCTCCGGAAAGTTTTTCAAGAACATTGACTGGGATCAGGAAGCTAAGAGAAGGTTCAGTCCCGTCAGTGTTTACCTGGGCTCGACAATCATGTTAAAGGACTTCCATGCGATCGTAAGTAGATATGTTTTACAAAAGATATTATATAGCAAAAGTTGTTTAATAATTTGTGACAAGAGTATTTAGCTACAATCGTCTATGCCGTTCAACGTTCATACCTTTTATTGAATTAAGATACACATTTTACCATAAACATAGGACCAAGTTTAGGTCTGTAATCCAATATTTACAACAGTTTCAAGCAGGGTTAAGGTCGTATTGCTGGTTCATAATTTATAATCAATGTGATAGCTTATTGTGCACGCATTGTCAGAGGTAAAACCCTGTTTGACATCTCATAATCATGTACAAGATGTTATTATTTTGTTTGGAATTAATCCTGCTTCTGTTTCTGTTCGGCTCTAGACAAGGAAAATTTAATTTAGAGGAAGAACGTGAGGAAGATGAAAGGTGAGCAGAAATGGGGAAAATGAGTGAATACTATTTAAACTAAGTGGTTTTAAATGAACATGTAAATGCATTTCTGGCAGTAAATGTGATATGTAAACAGTGTATTTCAAATAAAGACAAACAATTAAGTCATGTGTAGTATTGTTTTTCCCCCGGTTTCACAGACAATGCTTAAACCTAGTCTCAGACTAAAATGCATGTTTTGAACTGTTTTAAATGAAAGTATCTCTTAAAATATGTCAGTGCCATTGTTTTGTCTCAATATGCACAGCAATTACTGCTGTTTTTTTTTCTAAGGCATGTTTATAAAAGATACTTTTTTTTTATAAAAAGATATGTCCTAACTGAACTAAGGCCTAATCCTGGTATAATCTAAATGGTATATCTGTCTGTGAAACCAGGCCATTATATGTATGGATCTTAATGTTCTCTTCTATTCTCTGCAGTTCCTCTAATGATGGACCAAGCAATGAAGAATGGTGAGCACAAATTTATCTGCAGGGATTTCTGGAGGCAGACAAAATGGTTGTACCAGACCAACGTCCCCAAGGCAATGGCAAGGGACCGCTTCGACATGATCTAGAGGTAATGATTTGTGTTTTTTTTATTTTTTTAATGAATAACTAGAATAATAAATAACATAATAAATAATAATATAATAATGTGATGATGGTTTATAATGATAATAATAAATACAATATTGTTAATATATAAATACTGACATAATGAATAAATAGCATAATAACTAGTAATACAAAAATGTCATAATGAATAAATAGCATAATAAATATTAATACAATAATGTCATAATGAATAAATAGCATAATAAATAGTCATAATTATGGCATAATGAATAAATAACAATACATATAATACTATCAATATACACACATGACAATACATATAAATAAATAAATACAATGATGTTATGTTATAAATTAATCTTATCATATGCATTTTCAGATATCTCCATCTCCAAGACAACATGGACCCTGCCGTGGACAAAACGGACAAGCTCTGGAAGATCCGGCAGTGGATGGACCTCCTCCTGGTTAGATTCCAGGCGCTCTATGAGGTCAATGGCTTCGTGACTGTGGATGAGTCCATGGTAAAGTACAAGGGATGCCTGGGCTTCCGGCAGTACCTCCCCATGAAGCCGGTGAAGTGGGGAATAAAGGTGTGGGTCATGGCGGAGAGCAAAACAGGCTACGTCACCCATTTTCAGGTGTACACGGGTGCCATTCAGGGTAAGACGGAGAAAGACCTGGCTCACTGGATAGTGTCAGACCTAGTGGCCCCTTATTATGGGTCCAACCTGTCCGTATACATGGACAACTTTTACACCAGTGTGAAGTTGATGGAGGACCTCAAGGTCAGGGGGGTGCAAGCTTGTGGAACGGTACGTGCCAACAGGAAGGACCTCCCCAAGATTAAGCAGCTCACAAAGAAGGCTGAGTTGAACAAGCATGAGTTCAATGTGGCGCAGCGGGATGACTTGACCTTCTCAGGGTTCTTGCAGGTTTCAGTTTGTTACATTTAAGACCTTTTTAAGACCTTTTAAGACCATTATGTGTGAAGTTTAAGACCAACACGACACATAAATAGAAACATTAGAATGATCCCAGAAATTCTTAAAACATTCTAGTTTTTATTGATACACTTAGAGAAAAATATCAAAGAAACTCAGCAATAAAACAGATGAAAATACTGAACTTCTGATATCCATATTCCCAACACAACACTAGTACATACAACCTAACCCTACATATGTCTGAGTTCATCCCCTTTAGCATCAATCTCAGTTTCAAGGGCTTTCAGTTCTGCAAGTTTTTCTTTGTGTGCCCTTCTCAGGGCATTGGACTTTGAGAGAAGCTGAGCCATCTTGGAGCCTGCCGTGCCCTCAGTTTGTTCTGCTAGTGCAGCTGCCTCCCTGACAAGATAGGCAGACACATCTTCTAAGCTTGTCTTTCTTTTCTTAAGGTCCACCAGACACTGCTCAGCCAGCTTTCTTTTCTGACTCTGAGATTCCTTTACTTTTCTGATGCGCTCTTGATCAAGAAAGAGTCTGTATTTTGACCGGGCTGCACCCACAGATGCCATAAGTTCCTTGGTAAGGGGGACCTGAGTGACATCCCCATGCATTGTAACAAAGTCACATATGAGCCTTTGTGCAACAATTGTGTCCTGTTGCATGTTTCCAGTCTCCACCTCCTTGTTGATAGAAAATCCCCTTTCAACAGTGGCCTGGCCATGTGAAAGGAGCAGTAACTTCTGGCAAAAACCCCAAGCAGCAGGGTAGGGACCTCTTAATCTCTCATGCAAGAAGGTGTCTAAGGGACCGTTCGGTATTTATGGAAAGGACCACTGGAGGAAAATAGGGGAGGGTCATGTCTTTTTATTCTTTGTTGAGGGGAGGGTCATCCAACTTTTTTTAGTCTAGGGGGAGGGTCACCCAACTTTTATATTCATGAAAACAGCAACATTTCAAAGTGGCTTGTTTGCTGCATATCTTTTACACGTAGCTCCATGTAGCTCTCGCGGTCTCGGCCCCCCATCGCTATCAGATGCGTCTGACCCAACAAAAATCCAGTTTGACGCTGTATGAGTTTGACAGTGCGCGCGCAGAAAAAGTGCATCATGTCAGAACAGAACGCCTATGAAATGTTTACCTGGCAAAGCTTTAAAGCACGAGCAAATAATGAACTTTTGTGATTGCGAATAAGTGCACAGTGTCCTGTGAGTGTAACTCTACCGCTGCATTAACATGTGATGTGAATGTACGTCGAGTTTTACAGTATTGGGACTGAGGCGCCAGAACTGCAGCTGATAGAATGTGCGCTGTAGCGCGATACTACCATATTTTGTTTCCACAATAATGTTAGTGAGTAAATATACTCAAATTGCCACCATAACAGTGGAGTGTGATGTGTAAGATGTCGGGCTACCACATCTTTAAATTACTATTAGTATTATTTAAGTTAACTTAATAAAATACGTAGACCTACACCAAAAAACTAGTTGAGGATAAATTCGTTAAAATTGGGCAATTCCAGCGTTATGGACGAGACATTTGCAGTCAAAACTTGAAATATAAATTCTCAGAAAATGCATTTAATACCAATATATTGAAACGTCTGTTAATATATCCATACTCCCTTAATAAAGGAGTCAAGACATTAGAAAAATATCAGTCTACACATGCGTTTTATATTTAATATGAGGGAAATATGTGACGTGACACAAAAAATCTTTAACTTTTAGGTGGCAAAATATTTTTTAGTAATTCTATGAATTACACTGCGCAAACCAAAAGATATATACCCACCGGATGAAGAAGGGTCGGCCTCCACAGAATATAAATTATTCGTTTTATTTTATTTTTCGTGTTCGCATTTATGTGAAAAAAAACAAACAAACAAACAAACAAAAAAAACAATGTAAAGGGCGTGACAGTTCTCCATTACGGACATGACTGCTCTGAAAGCGACTTTAAAACTTTCACAGAGACCTCAAACAGAAAGCACAAAGCCTGTCTTTAAAGTGAATTTCGTTTTTTATTAATGGTATCTTAATTTTAATCAATGTTTCATCAACCAATTGCCTGGATTTAATAAATAATAAGTAGAAAATAGATAATCATGACACGGAGGCGCCGGCGAGTGAACTGGACTCTCGTCTCATAAATGAACCGAAACTCAGCGTAAGGTAGGCTACTTGCCTCACAGACCTGAGGAATATATAGAAAGCTTGAAATGTCTACTTTTAAACAGAACTAGTGATCGACCGATATATATGGGTCGGCCGATAAATCGGGCCGATATTTGCGGGTTTGACGTGTATCGGCATCGGCCGATACGCGGCTGCTGCGTTCGCCGATAGTTTTGGCATTAATTACAGACAGGCTCTGCAGGCAGCTCTGTTGCTGGAGACGCTGCAGTTCACGTGCAGCCCATGCACTGCCCCTCCCACACTAGCAGAGTGCTGGAAGCCTCTTCTAGACAACGGTTAGTTTTAAAATTTCAAAGCATCTTTTTAACTGTTTGACTTAGCTGAAATACACTTTGAAAGTGGAAACACGTTGCTCTATATGTGCGTGCAACTATAGCTAAGCAAGTTTGTGGGTCCAAATGGAAAACCAAAGTGAATGCCTCATCTATAAAACTGCTTGTCATTGTATTTAGGGAGCTGCAAATAGCTAAGTTTGAGGCTATCCATATGCATACGGCAGCTGTTACAAACACTGGTCATAGGATTAAATAATGCCGACGTTGTTCGGTGATTCCGTGATATTTGTGGGAGTTTTATTCAGCGACCACCTGGCTGACGTTTGGACGTGTGCTCATAAAAGAAGCGACGCGGTTGCGACACGCATGCGATGCAGCGCGCCTTTGCCGTGGTGAGATGAATACATCTAAACTTTTCAGAATGCCGCAAGCGCACGCAGGTCATGTGACAAAAAACTACTGACCTTTCCATGACAACATCGAAAGCTCGGCCGAACAGCGGATCATAGCTGGACAGGGCGGGTTTTTATTTCTCATCTCCATAAATATATGTAGTCGTAAAGGGCTAGAAATAAAATACTTACTCGTCATCATGGAGAGAGCAGTTCATGGGTTGCATAGCAACAACAGAAGCGTGGCCGTGCTTTCCACACGTTTTAGACGCGATCCCTAATTCATAATAAACTTAGAATCTATTTGGTTTAAAATCGTTTTTGTTTTGTTTAAAATTGAGATCACGATTACATATATCAGACAACTACACAGAATAACATGTTCCAGTCAAATTATTTTATTTATTATGCTTAAATATTTATTTTCAGAATGTATTTTCAGAATTTGAATTATGCTTAAATATTTATTTTCAGAATGTATTTTCAGCACTGAACTTTTTTTCTGTACTACCTCACATGTTTTTAATATTTGTCAAATATTGTTTTTTTTTAAGTTCAATAAATGTTCCTTTCTTAATTGAGACTTGTAACAGTTGTTATCATTATATATTATATACGTGTCATTTTTATGATGTAAACTGAGTGAGCAAAAGCAGTATCGGCTCCAAATATTGGCCCAAGAAAATCGGCAACCCGTATCGGTCATCGGCTAAGGCTGATGAAAAAAAATCGGTATCGGCATCGGCACTAAAAAATCCATATCGGTCGATCCCTAAACAGAACAATTCAAAACGAAAGAAAACAGACTGCTCTCTTATGTAATCCGTAAGATCACGACGCATCGTCAACTTAATCTTTGCAGTCGACACAGAAAACACACTTGTTTATTAATAAACAATTAAAATGTCTCCTTGCTATATTTGACATATTCATAATCATTACTTTTGCTGGTTCTTTGTGACAGCTTTTAGATGCTTTATTGGCAGCGCCACCCACATGTTGAACGCGTCACACCGCATCAGTACCGAAAACATGATTTTTTTCTAATCTAAAATCAAAAATCGTGATACGAACCGAATCGTAGGTTTGGTCTATCGTTACAGCCCTAGTAAGATGAGAAAGCAGGAGTTTATGGTTGTAAAAAAAACACAAAAAAACAATGGCTATCTGAACATCTTTGCCAAGCGCAAACAAGTACAGAAGTAGGCTAATCAATAAATTATCGGGGAGGGAGGGTCATGCCTTTTTTCACAATCATTTTGGAGGGTCATAGAAAAATGTATTGCTGGCGAAGGGAGGGTCATGTATTTTTTGACTACAGATCTCAAAACTCCTCCGGTGGCCCCTTAAATAAAAAACAAACAGTCCCTAAGCGTCTCTCAAATGGCTGGAAGGCAAGGAATTCTTCATTCCTTGCCTCAGCAGACAGGAACGATTCAAACTGTTGGACAATGGCATCCCCTACAAAAAAGTGTGAGAAAATAAGTCAGTCAAATATGCATAGTCATGACTGAAAAATATTGGCACTCCTGTCTTTTTTCTCTCTGCATTTTTGTATTGTTCCAATGCACATAAAGGAAACGTGTATACTAAAACCTGTATACCTGTGTAAGGTAAAAACACTATCTCTAGATAGATAGATAGATAGATACTTTATTGATCCCCAAGGGGAAATTCAGGATTCTCTAAATGTCTACAACAAAAACCTGTATAAAATTATGAAACTTATTCAGTGTATCTAAGCCACTGCACACAGAACAGGTACAGGACCATCAGAAGGGGGAATGACAAACATCCATGCTAAACCAATACCCTGATAGGACATTGGGAAGTGTCAATTGTCAGAGCAAATGTCTGCAACTAATGGTCTGAATAAAGCCCAATAAAAAAATCTAAGGATAGTTGAGCATGGTATTCAATCTTTGGTTCATAACCCCTTCCAAACCATTCCTACCAGCAGGTACACCTCCTGTCAGCTGCTTGTTCTTCAGGAATGTCTGGACAAGAGCCTTCATCTGATTTTTGCATCTGTCTGGGTCCCTGAACATGAGAGACGGGTCCAGACACTCCATCTGCCTAACTGTTGCATATTTCAATGGGCTCTTCTCCTGTGCTTTTCTGACAATGTTTAAGAGGCCCTGCATACAATCCCTCCTAAATTCAAGGATCCTTAGCTCTGCACTTTTACTGTCCTGGACAATAAAACAATACATGTCAGTAATATCAAAATGTAGTTTTAAGTACCACATGGCATGAAGTCATAGCATAGGCCAATTATGTGATTTTATGCAATGAGGTCATACATTGCTTTAAAGGAGAAAGCAGGCAAAAACATAGGTTCAATATTGTCTGAACGCATGCACAACCTTGGAAATGCACAGCATATCAAACCTCATACAGTTCACAAATACGTTTAGTATGCTTAGCAAAATTATACTTTCAGCGTACATACTGATCATAATAAATATCCAAAACTACCAAACACGATACCTTGACTGCTGCCTCAGCACCCAAGCCAATATCAATCTTCTGGGGGAGGAGGAGCAAGGTCTTGTCGGACGTATCAAGCTTGGTGAGCTGAAGAGGAGTGATGTCCTGGAGGACCTCTCTCTTCATACAGCGTTTCAGTAGACTCTGTCAGTAGGCAAAAGTACCATTAGCCCATTTAATTTCCTTTTATTGCACACAATGACATCCTAATTCTCTCATCTAATTCATTAGGATTTCATTAATTTAAGAAGGCACTTAACATGGGCTTACAATAGTAAGTAAGTAAGTAAATTTGATTTATATAGCACATTTTTCGACATAAATGCCACTACAGGCATACATGTAATAGGAGACTGGCCCTACCACATTTTATATGCAATCCCCAAAATGTGACAAATACTTTGTTATTTTGGACAAAAGCATCACAGATGAATAAATAAACAAATAAAATGAGAAGCCCATGCCAACTAATCATACTAACCATATACCATAAATAATTACCTTAATTAACTTAGCCAGATCTTTGCCAAAGAAAGGCATCACAGGTTCATCGGTCTGGTATTTCTTCATGAACGGATGGAAGGTCCTGGCCAGAGTCATGAAATAAGTCAGTCAAATATGCATAGTCATGACTGAAAAATATTGGCACTCCTGTCTTTTTTCTCTCTGCATTTTTGTATTGTTCCAATGCACATAAAGGAAACGTGTATACTAAAACCTGTATACCTGTGTAAGGTAAAACTCAGCCAGATCTTTGCCAAAGAAAGGCATCACAGGTTCATCGGTCTGGTATTTCTTCATGAACGGATGGAAGGTCCTGGCCAGAGTGCAAAAGTGCATCTTCGCTGTCGTAAGGGGATCCTTAATGGCTGCTTCGATGGTGTCAAAAGATGCTGTTTTGGGGTTTGGGAGCTGTTTTTTGTGCACAGCGTCCACATACAGCATGAGAGATGGCCAGACTTCCAGTGCCCGTTCAACAACTGGGAGATTTTCAAGCCACCTGTGGCCACAAAATGGCTTGGCAAACAGTGTAGATTTTGTGACTTGTTCGTAGTCCTCCCTCCTTGCAGGAACGTTGTGGAAAAGAGTGTGCATGGGCTTTAAAATGTTATCTACATTCCACAACGAAAATCCCACCTTGAAGGAGTTATGAAGTGTGTGGAGTCCACAGCTGCCGACGGACACCAGTTGTGCACCCCCATACTTCTCTGCATGGTCCTTTTGGAGTAGGTCCAAAAGCTTAAAATTCACATTGGGTCCATCCATGGACACTGAAATCAGCCTGCTGCGGTCCAAATGACGCAATGCCTCCTTTTGGAAAATAAGAAAAAAGCTTAAAGATTACATTCATGTATAAATTCAGCTACATGTTAAACTGCAACCTTTCTTCTAGTATGGAGCTGATGCAGCTGATAAAACAGACATTCAACAATGGCTACTGAAAGAAATTAACAGAAATTAAAGAGAGGCTGAGGAGCTTCTCTCCACAGTCTTTAACAAAGCATCTAAAAGAAATTTAAGTAGGCTAATACTTGAACCTCCCTCTACATTATCTAGCCTATCAATTATCTCAATGGAACCAATGACTGTAGATGGAACCAACATATTGAAAGCTGAATATTGAATAAGAATATAAAACTGGCAGGCTGAATATGAATGTGAATCTGGAATGCACTACTCTTTTTCACCCCATGTGCAAACTATGCCGACTGAAAAAATAATTAGGCCTATTTCTAGTGTTAATTTCGTCACCTATTTTTAATTTAATGTCCTTGTTAGTTTTAGTCATATTTAGTCATTCACATATCTTTTTTTGTTAGTCAAGTTTTAGTCGACTAAAAGTCTTTTAATTTTAGTCTAGTTCTAGTCAAAAAAGAACTCAATATATTTTAGTCTAGTTTTAGTAAAAAAATTGTAGTCTTTTTTTAAAACAACACATTATTACTGAGATTATTACTGATAAACATTTCAGTAAAAAAAGTGTTTCACATATCTCAAACATTGGTTAAATGTCATAATTACCTGACAAAATACACTTTTTGAATGATTTTTGTTGAATGCAAATGTTAAACGTGTCTGGTTTACAATTTCTGATTTAGGACTCGAGCTTGACTGCACATCACATTTTTTACTTTATTGATACTGCTTTTAATCGTAATGCAACGGACCGGTCATCGGGACATAAGCTGTCATGTACAATAAAAGCCTGCGCAGCGACAGCAAATATAATTTAACACAAAAAGCCTGCCTAGACGGTGGACTTGGGCTCAGGATTATTTATTTAATTATTATTATTTTTTTGAGCGGCGTGTGGACGAATTCTTTCTACGCACACACTATTTTATTTCTTAACTAATCGCTGCTAACTATAACACACCATTGCCATGAAACAGAGCGTTGCCATGAACACACAGGATTCTAACCGTAGAGACGGAGCGCACTATTTACTTTAGCGGAAGCAATACAATCGTTTTTAAATCAATAAACTTTTAAATCATAATTTTGTGTCAAATTATTGTTTTATTTGGTAGGTAGCAATGTAATAAGCGGGATCCTAACTCGTTCTGAATATTTTAAAGGTGTAACAGCTGATGAAAAAGCAGAGACGATTGTAGACGAAAATGAAGAGAGATTTTATCTTAGTTTTTATTTTATGCAAAACTCGTCTTGTCTTTTTTCGTCAACAATAATGCGTGTTAATTTAGTCTTAGTCAGCGTTTTTGGACAGTGGTGCAGTCTTGCCATCATCTCGTCTTAGTCATGAAAAAAAAGGTCATTGACGAACATATTTCGTCTCGTCTCGTCTGACGAAATTAACACTACCTATTTCCATAGGCTACAATGGTGCATAGATGTTATAAATCATATAGACCATAGGGCGATATGCACATTTTACACAATATAGCACACTACATTTTTAGCATATTCCCCTAGATAGGGTAGGCCTATGACATGATGTTCAAATGCAGACTTAAATTGATAAGTATACGTCCGAGGCCAATCAGTAAAGTAACTTTAGGCCATCACTTCGATATGCTTCAGGAGGTCCTGCGCTGTCCCATGTCCCATGAACTGAGATCCCATGTATCTCGACCGCACCTCTCCATTGCTCCAGAAACGAACGTGGAGGTCCAGCTGCTTGGATTTGGTGGATGAGTTGAAGCTTTCGTCGAACATCAAGACATACGGTCCGCTAATGGTGTTAATTAGATCTCTCTTGATGAAGTCCGCTATACCAAATCTTGCTATATAAGCGATCTTGTTCGGTCCGCACGTAAACATTTTCGCAATGTTTGAGTCGGGGAACATGCCTGGAAAACGTCACTAATATTATCGTTAATGTTATATGACATATGTTTTGTCACAGTGTGGAGAATCCAAAGTACCTCCGATTTTGAAGTCTCAGTGGATCCGAAAGTAGCCCGAAGATCAGACCGACTCAACGAATCTGTAACATTATTGCCTTGGAGTCCGGAGGGACCAGGCATCGACAATGATGTAGGCCTAGGCAGCTGGGATGCCGAACAGAACTGTGAGATGGTTTGACTCTGCTGAAGGTTTTTCATGGCAAGCTGGTGTTTGTCCACTTTGGCATGAGACTCGAGCGCCTTCACACCCAATGTCCCTACCTGTAATATCTTCTTGCATATTTTGCAGCGAGCTTCATATCTACTGCTGGGGACAGCTTGTAACCAGTTACAAAACTCGCCCTTATCGAGCCAAGTCACGTTAAACACACACTTCCCCATGATCTTTGAAAACTACGCGCTCGACGACAGCCCTGACTTAACGTTGCACGAATTCGGCGGGCAGGTAGCCTAGTGAACCAACTTCCTTCACTTTATTGGCGGGTTACATACCGCCACCTACTTTACAGGAGTTATACCTGCAGTGATCACGCAATGGGATTATCATCATCACGTAGCCTACTAGAAAACAAAACAACCAACTTATTATTAGTTCTACGGCGTTTTATTATTTTATTTTCGGCGGACAACGCTTGAACACAAAAATGAACGAAGGTAAGAATTTTAAGACTTGGGTAAATTAAATTTAAGACCTGATCTTGTGTTTTTTAGGCTTTTTGAGGCCTTAAATTTAACTTTCTGAATTTAAGTCTTTTTTTAGACTTTTTAAGACTCCACGGGAACCCTGCCTTCTGCATCTGGCAAGACACCAAGGCTGTGATGGTCCTCTCCAACTACCATGACCCGACAGCTCATGGGTTTATGAGGAGGAAGGCCAATGGTCAACGCCAGACAGAGGTTCGGGTGCCAGCATGCCTTGCTGACTATCAGCAACATATGAAAGGAGTCGATCTTCTGGACCAGATGGTGGAGGAGGCTGTTCTTTTATTTTGTTACGGTGGCGTGCTACAATGCCTTTGTGGCTGCCAGGTCTGCGGGAGGAGCGGAGTGGAAGTACAGGAGGGGCGGCTACAAGGACTGGCTGGAGGATCTGACCCAGGAGCTGATCGTCCCTGTCACTGCAAGAAGTGCTCCTAATGTGCTCCCCACCAGCCCAACTGGAGCTTCTGCTGAGCATGACCTGGTCCAGATCAACAAAAAGAGAAAGACCTGCAGGGAGTGTTCTCTGAAGCACTGCGGCACCGACGTGCGTCCTGGGTCAACTCTGATGGGGTGCAGGCAGTGTAACCTTCCCCTGCACCGCGAGTGCTTCATGTACCACGTCGTTCGCCACAAATTATTTGTCTGTCTATGTGAGGAGGAGATGTGAGCCATGAGCTCAGAGACTGAGACTGTTCCCAGTTCCACCTCAGGACTTTCCCCACCTCTCTCTCATAACAAGATGCCTTGTTCAATGTGTTGGCATGTTTAAATGTCATTTGTTATATTTTATATGATTAAATTTTTTTTTTCTTCCCCATATGAATTTGAGAATTTTTAGAAAAATGTGTTGTTATGTTAGTGCCAATGTTGCCATGTTTTAATAAAACCTGAGATTCTTACCTTTAAAATGCATTTTATTTCATGTTTCTAAGTGCTACAGAGGCTTAGATATTTAGGTTTTGGTAGGCGTTAACAATTCTAAGTATTTTTTTCTGAAAACCCTCAGGAGATAAGGGTATTTATCCTAGAATAACATTTTATAGGCGTTTTTAGCAGGCGTTTTAGGAGTAAATGGGTTAGGGAGACAAAGAAAAGGTGCAGTGTTGGGGGGGGGTACTCCAGGACAGGTTTGGGAACCACTGCTCTAGATGATTAGATTTAACTTTCATCTCTCTCTCTCTCAAAACAACTGCATTAAAACAATCTACAGTCATGCTACAGAGATGCCTCACCCCGATCATGACTACTCTGTGGAGCCCATGACTTCTGAGGAGCAACTTGTGGCGGCACGGGAGGAAATTTCTCGTCTATCTGCTGAGAATGAAATGCTCAAAAACCAACAGTTTGGTATACAACATTTCTCACGTAATCAAAAACTCGTCCAGTTTTACACAGGATTCCCAGACTATGACACTTTAGAAGCTGTTTTCTTGGCTCTACAGCCCACAGCAGAGAGCATGGCCTCATGGGCTCAAGTGCAAAGAATTAGTGCAACCAACCAACATACACTGAGGCTTGGATTCCAAGCACAAAATCTCTCACTGTTTAATCAGTTTTTCATGTTCCTTTGCCGCAATAGACAGGGCCTTCTTGAACAAGATCTTGCTGTGCGTTTCAATGTTTCACAAAGTACAGTTAGTCGAACCTGTGTTACATGGGCAAATTATTTGTATTTTATGTTGGGGAGTCTGCCAATATGGCCAAGTAGAGCTGCAGTTGATGAGCTAACCCTTACGAAAAAGAAGTTTATTCAAGTGTTCTATTAGTATACTTCTTTTAAACTAAAAATAAGAAAGTATACTTTCAGTCTACATTTTATATACTTCTCAGAAATATACTTTATGTACTTCTCAGAAATATACTTCAAATTGCACTTAACCCTCTGGGGTCTGGGCTGTTTTTGGGGCCCTTGAGATGTTCTGACATGCCCTGACATTTGTGCTTTTTTCAGTTGCTTATAAACATATTAATGGCAAAGGTGTAAATTCACTCTATAAAGCACAAACAGGGCTACCATAATATGTGAGCCACGTGTATGTACATGTTTTCATTTTTGAGAGAATAATGTTTATGCATGGTTATTGAAAAAAATAAAAAATAAAATTTCTGAAATAAGGCCACAAAACACATAGTAAATATGTGTCAATAAGACTTTTGACTAATGGATGTCCTCGCCTAGAGTTTTTTCTTCAAAATTATGTGAAAATAGTCTTGCTTTATCGTTCACATAAAACCATACATTGATTTAAATTGATGTAAAACAGGTTTTGCTTGGAAAGCCAATATGCGAGGGGGAGGAGTAGTTTACACCTTAGAATACAATGTCCCACCCACTCTGCATAATTAGCCATTCATTCTGCTTGAGAAAGTGGTTGCTGCTCAACTTCAAACTCACTTGTCATCCAACAACCTTTATGAATGTTTTCAATCTGGTTTTCGCACCCTTCACAGCACTGAGACTGCACTTCTTAGGGTTGTTAATGATCTCCTTGTGGCCACTGACTCCGGATCCACCAGTATTCTAATTCTCCTAGACATTTCCTCTGCATTTGATACAATCTCTCATAGTATTCTCATTTCACGACTCTCTGCTCTTGGTATTTCTGGAACTGCCCTATCCTGGTTCACCTCCTACCTGTCTGATCGCCAGCATTACATCTCCATCCGCCAGTCAAAGTCCACTTCTGCCTCTGTCCCGCACGGTGTTCCTCAGGGTTCTGTTCTTGGGCCTCTTCTCTTCATTATCTACATGCTTCCACTAGGTGATATCATCCGTCATCATGGCTTCAAATTCCACTGTTATGCAGACGATACCCAACTATACATCCACTCCCAACGCAATGCTCCTTTCCCAACGCTTTCCATATCAGCTTGTATTGATGAAATAAATGCTTGGATGACCAATAATTTTCTCAAACTCAACACAGACAAAACAGATTTACTTCTTATTGGTTCACCTCAAACTACATCCCGGGTCTGTGTTGACAATCTCACTATTGCTGGAGTTCCGGTTCAACCTTCCACCACTGTCAAAAACCTGGGTATAATCTTTGATTCCTCTCTTTCCTTTCTTCCTCACATCTCCTCTCTCACTAAATCTGCCTTCTTCCACCTTCGCAATATTGCACGCTTACGTCCATTTCTTACCATCAGTGATGCTGAGACCCTAGTTCATGCTTTCATCAGTTCACGGCTTGACTACTGCAATTCTCTTTTCTATGGCCTACCAAACTCATCATTAAATAAAATTCAATATATCCAGAACTCTGCCGCCAGAGTCCTCACTTACACCAAGAAATCTTCCCACATTACTCCCATCTTACGCAGTCTACATTGGTTACCCATCCGCTATCGCATTCAGTACAAGATACTCCTTATTACATTCAAAGCACTCCATGGTCTTGCCCCAAACTATATCTCTGACCTCATCCATACATACACACCTGTCCGCACACTTAGATCATCTGATACCGGTCTGTTGACAACCCCACGGCACAAACTATCATCATTTGGTGGAAGGGCATTTTGCACCGCTGCCCCAACTCTTTGGAATTCAATTCCACAACAAATCCGCAATCTCTCATCACTACAAGACTTCAAAACCCACATTAAAACACATCTTTTTGTCACTTGTTTCCCTGACCCCTGAATGTTCAGATTCTATATGTACTATACCTCTACTATGTTAACCTTCACAGTTTATGTATCGTCTCTATGTCATGTTTCTATGTTATGTGTACTTGTAATTATTGTAAAGCGACCTTGAGTCCTCAGAAAGGCACTATATAAAATAAACATATTATTATTATTATTATTATTCAGGTGTGAAACTGACTGAGCCACAATGCAAGGACAAAAGATATATTTAGAAGAAGACATATATTGACCATTTAAGATTTTGCTTACATCTATCTTGTAAATATGTTTTGCTATTTTATTAAAAAGGTTACAATTACAACAATAATTACAATTTCAACAATATTTCAAGTGTACTCTTTCTTTGTAAAAAAAAAAAAAAAAGATTATAGGCCTACATTTTATCTATGTATTCATATTTCAGTCGATTTTTACTCATCTCAGTAGCAATACAGTTTGCTAAAACATCATCATTCATTCACACACGCGATTTAAATTTAACTTCTGGCAAAGATGAAGTTGACGATAGGCTATTGACTCGCGATCTTCGCAGTAGGCTAGTGTTTTGGATGGTTTTGTTTAGAACCAGCTTTCTGTAAATATATTTCACATTTTTTAGACATGAGGCGAGTAGGCTACGGTCTGGTTCATGATGATCTCCAGTTCAAGCACCTTATGTTGTGATTGCTAGCCTATATTTACTTTAAATCCAGGAAATTTGTTAATGAAAAAATTATTAAAATTAAGATACAATTGATACAAAACGAAATTCGTTTTAAAGAAAGGATTTGTACTTTCTGTTTTGAGGTCTCTGTGAAAGTTTGAAAGTCTTTTAGTGCTTTTTTTAGAGCGCTCGCGTCCATAATGGAGAACTGTCACGTAATATTGTTTTTTCCTCATAAATGCGAACACGAAAAATAAAAGACAAAAGACTTTTAAGTAAAATTTACTCCGAAATTGTGTTCTCGGCGGAATTCGCTCTTCAAAATGCTGCCGTTCGTCCTCTGAGGAAAAGGTGCATTCTTCCTTGCTGTCCAGAATCATCTGAAGGGCGTCTTTATTACCGGAGAAGCGTGTCATACTCAAAACGCGATGAACTATCAGTAAGTCTGATGAAGAAACTGTGTTTTTATGGCATTGATCGGGGGGCGTATGCGATGCATACTAGATCACGTAAACTATTTACATGTGAATCGCGCCGGGGGCGGGGCGGCTGCAGCTCATTTAGAGATAATGAAGGGAGAAGGAAAAACGGTACCTATCCTTGCTTTCAAAGGGATTACATGAGTTGAAAACATTTGTTTTTTATATAAATTACTTCATTTAAAAGAAGAGATTTCAAGCTTCATAAAGACATATCTCACGTGCCTGTGTGAGAAGTATTCGCTGAGTTATGATTCATTTTCGGACGCGTTTCAGAATGGACTTTACTGGCAGAGAGAAGGCAGTACTCGTTTCGTGTTTATTTTTCTTTATTTGGCAAAAAGCACAACACTTTGTTTTTATTGTGAGTATACACAAAAATAATACACATTTAACAGAATCGATTGATGTATGAAACTCCTATGGAAAATCAAAGTCAACAGAGTATTTATGAGTTTCTTTTACACTGATAAAAAAAAAGCAAGCCGGCGATACCGCCGACCTCAGGGGGTTAAATCTACCCTTTACTGTGTCAGTAATTTGTTAGTCAGAAAAATTATTAGACTACCTTAAGTATTGCTTAAGTTAACAGACCTGTGTGTGTGCGTTTTATATCTCTAGTGCAGTCAGTGTCCATTCTCGGAGCATAAGCCCTGCCCGCGTGAGGTGCGCCGCTTTCCGCTCGCGCTGTTCTGTAGTTTAATGTTTATTAATTCTGAACTTGTCGCGTCTCGCGTCCATCTTTATTGCACCAAATGCGACACTGCACTCCCTTGTGAAGTTGATTGGATGAACGGTTCTCGAAATAATCAAAATGCAAACGGACATACAGACACATAGAGATTCCTGCCTTTATTAGAGAGAAGAATATGTTCAGCCCTCTCTCTCCGAAGCTTCGAATATTCGATGTTCATTACTACCGAAGCTTCAAAGCTCAAAAAATGGTATTCGGACCAGCCCTAAAAAGTAGATTTTACCTTCAACATCGTGGATATACCCCTCAATCCAATTGCTGTATCCCTTCAGGAGGATGGACCTTGGTATTTCTGAGTCTTTGTCCACCCATGACTCCACTAGGTTGATAGTAAGAGGAGGAAGAAACGATAGATTGCTAGTCCACACAGCCATATCCTGTTGTTGTTATTTCCTGTTTCCCCTCACAGCCTCGTTCTGGAATCAAAATGGCGGCAGGCTGAATAAGGCGTATACATTGCTTCCATGTGCCATGGAGAGGGTGTCTGGAGCTGATAATATTGCTGAGCTGTGGAGGCAACACTACTCTGCCTTATTTAACTGTGTTAAAAGTGACCCCTACAGAGTGACAACTATTGTTAACAGCAGTCCAGAGATAATCACCTCCAGTGAAGTCTGCCAGGCAGTAGCACAGCTATCTGATAAGAAAGCGAGTGGGTTAGACCACATTACAGCAGAGCACCTTAAATTTGCTAGCCCTAAGGTTAGTTACTGATGTACTGCTTGCCATTTGCTTTTCTGAATTCATGACCCATGGGCTGTTACCTGAATCTATGTTGTCTGTTACTCTTGTGCCTGTCATCAAGGACAAGGCTGGCAAGGTTGGGAGTTTGGACAATTATAGGCCAATAGCCCTAGCCAGAGCCATAGAGAGAGAAGAGTTGCGACACTCGTTGAACTCACTAGCGGGGTGGTCACGTGGTTCATGTAAGCCTGTAAAGTTCCACACACAGGTCACGCTGTCATGTTCTTCTATGGGACTGACAGCAGCGATTGCGAAATTGAATGGTAAATATAAATAAAACACATACACAAGTCCTTGTTTGACTATTATTGCATATTTTTAAATGTCAGTTTTACATTTGGAGTGGTAGGGTGACAACTGAAAGCTATATAGCCTATATACGGTAAGTATTACTTAGATACGTTTTGGAGGGAAAGCTTCACGTTCGTGTTAGCATCGGTAGAACAGAGAGGGATTAAGAAAGCAGGGTAGCTAGGGTAACCACCATCAAACAAACCAAATGTGGGACGATGTGGAACAATTTACCAACACTAAAACATAAACCACCCCTGTGTTTCTGCACCCTTCAGACTGATTACCTTTAATGATAGTTTTATTATTATTATTATATAATGTCTAACTTAATAAAAACATTTGAATTCTGCCTTTCAGCTGATAAAAATTCTTTGTTCTTCAGTCCTTTCCAGAAAACACCATTAGCCTACATCACAATGTAACATAACATGTCTTTATTTGACATGTCATTTAAATTCAACATCACTGAGCCCAAAGGCATCAGGCATCATGCAGATAACTATTTTATAAACAGATCTGACCAAGCCCAATTAAAATCCAACAAAATAAACAATGAACAAATAAAATATAAAACAACATGAAATTAGATCATTGACAGTCTTATATATTAAGAATATATTAAACCAAAAACTGTCATATTTTTAGAAAGGATGTGAATTAAAACCACCACAACAAGTTGATAAATTCTGTTGAATTAAATAGTTTAATTTAATTAATTATTAATTATTTAACATTATTTTATTTAATGTTTTCTGACAGGAAACACGTGGAACGAATCACCGGTCCACATTTTGATTCACCCTAAGAGTAGCTAGCAACAGTCCATTCAGCATTTAGTGTCCAGTCCTTTTCTTCTGATTAGGCATGAGTTGACCACAAACCCAGATAATTTTAAGACTAACCCATACACAAAGTATCAAAATATATGTAAGAATAACAACTCATTACGCTTGGATGAATGAATGTAATAATATTTTTTTTTTATTAAACAATGAGTGAGACAACAAGAAAAAGTGTGTGTGGTCATCAAGTTTATGAATTTCAGGAGAAGTTGAAGAACATCACAACCACTCTCTGTGATGTTCAATGGTGTCATGTTCATTGGTTACAACTAATATTTTATAGATCAGTGGTCATACCATGGTTTGCTGTGCAGCTTTTGGATGCTCCAATCGTTCTGAGAAGGGTTACCAAATGTATGGCTTCCCCAAAGACCAAGAGCGCAGGAAAAAATGGATGGCAATGGTCAGCCGTCAAAACCTGCAAATGACAGGGTCCAGCTACAGAAAACTATGTCATGTAAGTAATGTTCACACAGGTGACATCACTTACTAGCATTTCAAAGGGCATCATATTTGTAAATGTAGAGAATTATGACTTTTCAATGATATTTGAAATACAATGGAAACTGACCTTACAAGCCTACCTACAGGTACACTTTGAAGATGACCAGTTTACTGCCACAAAAAAAGGAGGCAAAGTGAAGTTGAGGCCAGATGCTGTGCCAACCATATTCATTCACCGGCCTAAGCCGAAGAGAAGGAAATCCCCTTCAGTGAGGGTGCCTCCAGCACCAATCCAAACTACAATGGACCACACATATTACAAAAAATTAAAATTCGGTATGGTACATGCAGTGAACAATATTCTCCATTTCATATAATTCAATGATTATTCATATTAGTAAACCCAGCTTCAAAACAACCAGTGGGCAGGGATTCTCCGAGGATTTGCATACAAAATGTTAGGGGTGTCACAATATATCATGTCACAATATATCGCAAGACAAAAATGCAACAATATGTATCGTGGATAGTTCACCCAAAATAAAAATTACCCTGTGAAGAAAAAAATCAGTACTTTAAAGTCAGTACTTTTGTAGTAAAGTCAGTACTACATTAAACTACAATATATTATGTTGAATATAATGTATAATAATGGGGGAATATTCGTGGGTCCTGATAATGCTTATGTTTTAAGTCTTATGTTACCAGTAAAAAGTGGCCTACATTATTTTAAATATATCTAGCCAGTGACAGAGTGCAAGCATATTCGTCTAAAATAATTCTGTATTTTCAGGTTCAGAATCATGAATATATTTATTCTGGTGTCACCATTGTCCAAGCCTGTTCATTTACACCCACAATGTTATATACATTTTAGCATTTAATCAACAGTACATTTTTTCTTAACCTTTTATTATATGTCTTGGAGTATCGCAATAATATCATATCGTGAGTTCAGTATTGTGATATGTATCGAATCATGAAATTAGGGTATCGTTACACCCCTACAAAATATAGATAATATACAAATTTCTAAATTTCTACAAATTAACCATTGCCAATAGATTAACTTATTCAGTGTATTAGTTTCTGATTGTGATGAATGTTTGATCCACGTTACAGTAATGTTTCACTTTAATTTATTTTCTTCAGGAGTGTAGTGTACCCTTACATTGTAGATGACAGTAGGTGCAAAGGCAAAATACATATAACAGCAACATTACCTTGTTATTGTTACAGAGATTGAGGGAGAAAATAAGATGGTTTTCGAGGGCAATGAAAGGGACATGACAGGAGACAGAGAGAGCAACCAAGAGGCCCCTTTGCCAGGGGCAGGTGATCCAGGGATGTTTGTGCCGAGGGCCAGTCAGTCAGGGACCAGCAGTGAAGAGACAGCTTTGCCAGGGCCAGTTGCTCCAGAGACCAGACTGCCAGGGACTGATAGGGTGACTGTGGAGGACCTAATAAGGCAACTTAAATTGGAGAAATTAATGAGAAGGAGAGCAGAGAGGGCTCTTGCACAACAAAAAAGAATTAATTTGGCGCAAAGAAAGAAGTTCACACAAATGTTTAACAGAGACCAAATTAGAGCCCTTGGACAGGGAAAGAAGAAAGGAATACGGTGGGGAAAGGAGACAATTAAAAAGGCAATACAAATCAAATTTACCGCTGGCTCCACAGGTTATAAAACCCTCCAGCAAATGCAGATTCCACTGCCTAACATCCGCACGCTGCAAAGGAGGATGCAGCATGTAAAACTGGAGCCAGGAGTTTTGGGGGAAGTGTTTGAGATGCTGAGGCTGAAGGCAGTGGCATGAGTGAAATGGAGAGAGAGTGTGTGCTCTCCTTAGATGAGATGTCCATTACTCCAGGCGTGGAGCTCCATATGGGAACTGGGAACCTATTTGGCAATATCACGCTGCCTGACCACGAAGGACAAGCAACGCATGCACTGGTGTTTATGCTGGCTGGAGTTACAACACGGTGGAAACAAGTTGTGGCTTACCACTATAGCGGCAATTCCACCAAAGGCGCAGTTTACCGGCCCATCATAGTCAGCATTGTTGAAGCAGCAGCGTCTGTAGGGCTTCATGTGATCAACATCACCACAGACATGGGGAGCCCCAATAGAGCAATGTGGAAGTCCTTTGGGGTGACCTGTGACAAGCCATGGATCCAGCATCCTGTTGAGTCAAACCAGCGCCTCCATTTCATGCCTGACGTTCCTCACCTCATCAAGAACTTGAAGAGTGCCATTATCCGTGGTCACATCATCACCATACCACAGGATGTGGTGGAAAAAGAGCAGCTGGCCTCCAATGAGGTCTCTGTTGCCCCCTTAAAGGATCTGGTGTCCTTCCAAGAGGGCATGGCACTTAAGCTGGCACCCAATCTGTCCAGAGGTGTCCTTGAGCCTAGCCATTTCGAGAAGATGAAGGTGAGTTCAGCAATGCACGTATTCAGCAAATCAACAAGTGCCGCCCTGAGGTACATGGTGGAAGAGGAGCACAGACCAGAGTCCTACCTTACAACATCGTGGTTTTTAGAGAAGATGGACCACTGGTTTGACCTCATGTCGTCCCGCAATGTTGTTACTGCCCTCAGTCATTTCAAGATGGAAGAGTATGAAAAGGCCATCAGCTTCCTCCGCGACTCGATCCATCTTTTTCAGAGCCTGAAAATCGGTACCCAGAGCAGCTGGAAACCTGTCCAGACGGGACTGGTGATGGCCACAACAACAATACTGGAAGTCCAGCAAGATCTGGGGTCCGTTCTTCGTACGTCGCTAACTCACTTAGCTGGATTTGATTGTTGGCGATTTGGCATGATCTTGGATTGTTTGGTTCTTCAACGCTCATCCTGGACTTGCTGTCATAGCAACATGTGCGCAAACTTAAACCTGCTCGGGAGCAGGCTTATTTCATGTTAACAGGATTAGATCCCGGCTTCATAAACGGAGCTGATAGTGATACGGGAAGTCCATCGCAGCGCGATAGTGCACTTTCTTTCTGAGATATATATTTTTTCTCGTGATTCGTGAGATTGTCGTTTTTTCGTTTTTTTATGTTTAAAAAACAGTTTTAGGGTTTTTTTTTTTTTTTGTGGCATTTCCAAGCCACTTAAGACCCAATGTTGTAAAGCAGTTTTTTTTTATTTATTTTTTTTAGGCTATCATAATTTTTTATGAAGATCATACAATCATGACCATGCCGATTACAGATATGTCACTCAGGCTTCACTAACGTGATTTGTACCATAGACTATAGGCTACCATAGACTGCCATCAAGGCTATGAAGGGGATTAGGCTATGTGAACAGAAAGGGGATTCACAATGTAAATGTGCAGCCCAGTTACTATTGTGATTCTTAATATTCCAGATTAGTAATATTATATCAAATAAAAAAAAGGCAGTTGACTAAAATCTTCCATATCACAAATGTGAAAGCAAAATGGCCAGGATCTGTGCATGACTTAAGCATTTTCAGAGATTCACATTTATGCCTTATTTGAAAGTGGTAAGAAAAGTTCCACAATTAAATATCAAGCTCACTGTATTACATACACTTATGCTGATCCTAACAGAACTGCATTTTTTCATAGGTGATTATGACATGTTCCTGCAGACAGGTGTTTTATGACCCCATTCCCTGACCCAAACCAGTTACAGTGCAGCTCTAGCCAGGACAAGGGCACACAATGAAATGAACTTTGGCCAACTAAAGGGAAGATTTCAGTGTCTGAAAAGTCTGAGGGTTGCACACCTGACAGGGCCTGGGACATTGTTGCATGTGCCATATTACACAACACTGCCAAAAAAAAATAAAAAATAAAAAAACACTTTTCATTAAATGTTTAATAAAAGACAAATATGCTTAGTTCCTTGAGTTTTATTTCAATTGTTCTTTGTAAAGAAAAGCCAGTGGTCAAGTGCCTGCAACAAGAGATATTAGACACATGCCTCATGCAACAAATAAAAAGGAAAAGTTGGCTATATACTGCCCACCTGTTGGCCTATGTCTCCTCTCTCTGTGCAGACTCTTCTGTAGGCCTTTCTGTAGATGTGGAATCCTACAACTTATATTGCAGCCATAAAGCATACAAGTATAAATGAAGTAAAGTTATTTATGCACTTGCAGGTAGGCTAGTTCCTCCATATGACAGTTATCTGAGAGGGTTTATTCACTGTCCAGTGCAATGGAAACAAATGGACATTACAAAGTCTTATATACTTTCTTTCCTTTGGAAAGTTAGAAAATGTCCACTTACTGCACATATTTCAGCCACCACTTTCTTGGGAACAGATACAAGTGTTGGTGTATTGTGTAAAAGTGCACAAAAGAGGAAAACACAGTGTCATTACAATGAACTACACTGGGGAAAAATGTGATCAATAACTCATGGCAAAATATTTTTACATTAACATAAGTTTATCAGTTTTCACTTTCACAAGTCAAAGCAATTCATCATTACTCAAGATTTAACAGTTGAAATGACTATACGGCCTTAATTTAACGCAGCAAAAATTATTTTACAGTGTAGGCTACTAAGATCTTTTCTATTTTTTTCTCAGCCTTTTTCTTGGTTGCTTTTATAAACCGACAACCATTTATTTAACAGTGCCTTTTATAAAAGAGACTATAATATAACTAAAAATGACCATTATGTAGAATATTTTTGTACTTCACTTTTATTTGTTCCCATGTTCTAGTATGGTGACTGACATTACAATGCACAAAGTAATTATGCAATTATTAAAATACAAAAATATAGGCTAATAAGTGATAAAAACATCTAACATGGCCACTTACGGATTTAAATTGTCTGCTACTTTTTGCCAGCCCTCTCTCCTGGCTTTTGCAGACTTTGAGGTGTTCCCTGGCGTTTTAATTAAACATTAAAATTCCGAATAAACTTAGAATTTTAGTTCTTGCTCTGCTGAGGAGAAAAACTGAGCGCGCTCTTTGGCCACGCTGAGCAGCCAATAGCAGCGTTGCTGATCAATGTTTCTACTATCGATACATATCCCCTTTTAACCAGCGCATGAACGCGCAATTATCTCAGATAACTCAATCCAGCGATACTAATGATATCCGGCAAGTGTGTTCGAAGAACCGAGTTAGCCAGATCATGATTCGCACGATGATATCATCTTGGATGTGTCATTTGATCTCGGATGTAATAAGCAACGTACGAAGAACGGGCCCCTGTTGAGAGAAGGGCACAAATTTGTTCTTACAAGCCGGTTCACTCAGGACTGCCTAGAAAATACTTTTTCTTGCATACGTCAGAGGAACTCTGTCCCGACCCCTGTGGAGTTCCACTATGCACTAAGGGCTGTCACTGTGGGGCAGTTCCTCTCGACAACACATACTGGCAGTTACCTGGATGATGCCTCAGACAACTTGGCAGACTTCCTGGACCCCCAGAACAGCAGCTGCAGTGCTTCTGAGGTTGTAAGAGTGGAGCAGCTGTTAGACCCATCACCACCTGACTTGACAAAGACCGAGTCCTGTGTCCTCTACCACCTGGCAGGATACATAGTGAAGAGGGTCATCGGTTTCTCACTCTGTGGGGAATGCCAGTGTGCACTGGTTGAAAAAGTTACCAACACCACAAATGAGAGAGCTCTTTTACTAGAGTTAAAAGAATTTAAAAAGGGTGCATTATACCGGCCATCCGATGAAGTGTTCACTCTCCTGCGGAACGTGGAGCAGCTGTTCCGTTTGCAGACTAGTGATTCCCTCATGGAATCCTCCAATGTAGTGGCACAGCTGGAAAGAGAGGCCATGAGTCTGGACAGCAACCTTCCCTCATGCCATGAGCTGAAGAAAAAAATCCTGTCAACATATATCAGGCTGAGGTTAAGGATTCAATCAAAGTGCATCAGGGCTGAGAGGAAGGTAAACAACCGTAATAAGGGGTACCTTGGCAGCAAGAGTCAGACTAAGAAGGCCATTTCAACACAGCAGATTTCCTCAGCAAAGGTCATAACATCTAGGCCTCTGCAAAACACCCTACTGGTTGCCATGGATGTATTTGGCCTCTCCATTCCCGACACACCGTCCACAGCCTCCAGTCTCCTCTCATTTCAGCAGCCATCGCCCGCAGCCATCGCCAGCACCAGCCGCCACCACATGCAGCAGAGCACAAATCAGTAGACAAGCGCTGTATTGTAGGTCAATGCGTTTCCCTACTCATATAAGAAATTAGTCACACTGTTTAATAAATATTTTATTCAACCTTAATGATCCTATAGAAGATTTCAGGCAGTTTCTCTTTTTTTTTTTAAATAAAATATTTTACAGTCTTTTATTTCACTTTGTGAAAAGTTTCTGGCTTTGTTTAGAGATGCACCTTACACTTTTCACAGTAGACATGTGAGAAGAGATTGTTGGTGCAGTGCTTGCATATGTCAGGTCTCCCATGTTGGAAAACGATCAATGCCACCCCATCTTACATAAATTTTTTTTTTTTTTTTAAATAACACTGCAGCTTGGCCATTTATGGGATGTTGTTGGATTGATTTATTGAAAGAATACCCAAAATGTATTTTAAGATGGCATTTCAGGCATTAATTAAATCATCAAAATAGTGGGTGGTTGTATTGTGGTGGGAAATATGTAGATTTCATTACAGAAATGTTACATGAAAGTTCAGGGATAAAGCACCCATAAACATGCAGTATCAAATTTGATACACACATTTTTTGCTTGATTAAACTGTAATATAGAGAATGAATTGTTAGGTAATTATGTATTGTTTCATTACAGAAACTATTCATTTGAAACAATTAGTAACAATAGAAATGTTATTCTTACTGTAACTTCTTGAAAATGAGCAAAGGTTTTCCTGCAAATCGCGTTTCTACCGCCTGCACTGCAGTAGAATGATAATACACTACATGACAGAAACAGAATACATGTATCAGGTAATATACAACAGGATTTTATGTAACGTTAAAGTATTGATCATGTCGATAGGATAGACGTCTCAGAAACTTGCGTAGCGAATATGATACAAATGGAGATAAGTTCACAGCTGGCAAAGTCAAGCTAACAAACTAGCAGACAATCAGTCGTCTACCAAGATAAAAAAATATATAGAATTAAGTTTTGCATATACAAATAAGATAAGTATATGCATCATAAAGGGCCTCTGATAAAATATAGACAGTGGACCATTCAACATTGTTAGTAATTTAATAAACTTACCTCAGAAGTTAGCCTACTCCACGGCCAGCAATGGAAATCTCCACGCGTTGAATGAATTGTTTCGAACTTCCGGGAACTTTACGAGGCTGCATACCCCGGAAGTAGGCGGCAAAAAGCTTTACAACAGAGTCCTATGGGAGTGTCGCCACTCTGTTTTCTCTACCACTCTGGCCCTAGCCAGTGTGATAAAGTACTGGAAAGGATTTTGCTTGATCATCTAGGTCCTTTTATTGGTACCACTGATAATCAATTTGGCTTTAAAGCTAAGTTTGGTACTGATTTGTGTATCTATGCTTTGAAGGAGGCAACACATGGGTACATAAGGCAGAATTCATCCATGATAATTGGGTTTATTGATGCTTCTAAGGCCTTTGCCAGAGTCAATCATCATAAGCTATTTGAAAATCTGAGCCAAAGGGGTGCCCCTGACAGCATTATAAGAATCCTGGCTTATTGGTATGCCAACCAGAGTATGCAGGTTAAATGGGGTAATATAGTATCTGCCTCACCAGCTCTCTTCTACTTTTACATGGATGAGTTATCCAACCAATTATCAAGATGCAAAACAGGTTGTCTGATTGGCAACACCTTGGTTAATCATTTTATGTATGCTGATGATTTGGCCATTTTCTCTCCTAGCAGTGCTGGTTTTCAGCAGCCACTGAATATCTGCTCTGAATATAGGGTGAAATATGATGTGTTGTACAATGCCAAAAAGAGTGCTGTATTGATATGTAGGACAAAAGTGGACAAAGATCTTTGTTTTCCAGACTTTTATCTGTCAGGACAAGTGATGAGTGTCTGTAATACAATTAAATATCTGGGTCATTACATTACTAAGGAAGCGTGTTTCCGCCACTGAATAATAAATAAATAATAGATAAATAATAGTAATTGCAACTTTTTATCTCACAATTCTGAGTTTTTTTCTCACAATTGCGATACATCAAGTCAGAATTGTGACTTGTTTTCTCAGAATTGCGAGTTATGAAGTCAGAATTGTAAGAAATAAAGTCGCAATTCTGAGAAATAAAGTTGCAATTGCAAGAAAAAAAGTCAGAATTCTGACTTTATATCTCGCAATTCTGACTTTGTAACACGCAATTGCGACTTTATTTCACGCAATTCTGACTTTATATCTCGCAATTCTGAGAAATAAAGTCAGAATTGCGAGATGTAAACTCGCAATTGTGAGATAAAAAGTCGCAATTATCTTTTAAAATGTTTTATTTTGTGGTGGAAACAAGCTTCCATACATTACAGATCAGTTATCTGATGATGGGGATATATACAGGCAGCGTCACATATTATATGCCCAAGCTAACATGCTGGTAAGAAAATTCCACATGTGCACGGATGACGTCAAAATTAGCCTGTTTAAAGCATATTGCACTCCTTTGTATACTGCTCCTTTATGGACTAAGTTTAAAAAGGCAAGTATGCAGAAGCTTATGGTTGCTTGTAATGACTGTATGAGGATACTGCTCAACAAACCCAGGTGCTCTAGTGCAAGTGACCTGTTTTGTAATGCAGGGGTCAGCACCTTTCAGGCATTATTGAGGACACTCATCTACAAATTCATTTGTCGCCTGAACGACTCCCAGAACAGCATTGTTATGCTGCTAGTAAATCCTGGGTTTAGTGCCATACGATACCAGTCATCACTATGGAAACACTGGTTTAAGTGTCTTTTATAGGAATGCCGTATTGTAGTTTCTTCTGTTTTTATCTCTTTGTATATGTTTATCTTTCTCTTTTTAATGTATGTTGCATGTTATGTCTGTGCCTTCTGAATGGACCATGAGTCTGGAAATAAAGTTGATGATGATGATGTAAGGAAGTTACGAAATAAACAAAAATGATCTAAGCAGATTAAATAAAAATTTGTTATAAAGTCCTTATCTTTCATCTTACCAATTGGAGGGAATCCCTAATTTATTCCTTCTATAATGGACTCTGCTTTCACAAAGTGGAGAGACTTGTATTCTAACTATTGGTGACCTATTCATTGATGGCTCTTGTGTCTCCTTTAGTCAGCTGCAGGCAAAATACGGTTTGCATAAAAAAAAAAAAATTCTGATATTTGCAGCTCAGGGACTATGTGAGAAAGCATTTGCCTTGTATTGATGAGGCTTCTTCTGCTAAGTTTGATGACCTTTTAGGGCTTGGATGTGGGGTTAGTCACTTGATTTCTCTACTATATAACTCTTCACTATCCACAACTCCACCTTCTACACACAACAGGGTATAAGATTACAGTGGGAGCAGGAAAATGGGGGAGGAGATAAGTGACGAGTTATGGGTTAATGCATTAGAGAATATTCATAAATGCTCTCTCGGCACTGCCTTATTCAATTTAAGATTATTCATTGACTTCATTACTCTAAAACAAAGCTGCATAGAATTTTTTTCAGGTGTTTCCCCAATATGTTATAAATGTGAGACAGAGAAAGCCACACTCTTGCATAGTTATGCTCTTTGCTCTAAGTTTACTCCATTCTGGACTAATATTTTTCAAAATCTGTCAGAAATATTACATGTTGAATTAAAGCCTGATCCACTTGTGGTGATATTTGGATTCTCAGGTAACCCCACTTTTCAAAAAATCTCAACAAAAGTTGTTGTCCTATGGACTTGTTATTGCAAATAAATTAATACTAACATTTTGGAAGAACAACAAAGCACCTACTGTTAAAATGTGGTAGGATGAAAACTTAATCGCGCTGTGGTCCATCTCTACCAAGTGGGCCAGGGCCGGTTAACGTTAAATGAACTATGTCGGGGATCGGTACGGAGTGATCACATTAGTCTAAATAACCAAACTCTTGGGGTCAAACGCTTTCGGGTACGGTTCAGATCACGTATTGTGAGTGGTTATAGAGTTTTTAGGACTCGCAGAAACTCTGCTATATAAAATAATGTATTAACTGACTGCAAAATTTAAATAATAAAAAAGGCATATACTTACTGACTGGTTTTTGTACTTGGGTCAATTTTACAGGTGTTTTCTTCAGTGCTGTGCTGATCCATGTGTTGTGTTTCTCTTGTGCGAAAATGATGGTATGGTGGTATTCATCCCTGTCGGTTTGTAATAGAGCATTGAAAAATTTGAAATTTGTTCTGGACGTTTTAACAGGTGAAACGTCCTGAATGTATCCACTAATTGTTCCTTCGGATTGAGTATTTTCAGTTCTTTCCGTCATTTTTTTCTTTTCTTTTTTTCCCTCTACTGTCTATTTGTCACGTGGTAATCAGGAAACATAAACGAGGACTCAATTGCAGGAAAACAAAGGTAAGATTTAAATTAACCAACCAAACAAAATACAAAGTATAAACAAAACTCCCACGTGGGGGAAAAACCAGAACATATACTTACAAAGCAAAAACACTAGGAACAAGAAACAGGAACTTAGACAAACGAACCAGCACCAGACTGAAAACACAAAGGAGGCTATAAAGGAAACACACACGAGGGTAACGAGACAACAGGTGAGGAATGTTAATTTCTAAACAAATAACGAGAAGGGAGGAGCTAACAATTAGACAGAAATGACAGACACATGGCACAGGAATAATCAGGAGCCATGTGCTCACATGAAACTAAACTAACAAAACATGAGACAGACAGGAAATGTCATAGCTCTGTCACCACCACACAGAACTAGTAACAAAAGCAGAAGTGACAGAACCATGACACTATTAGGACAATTGCTGTTTCTAAGAGAATGGCTATGTGCGCACTATGTCTTTTGTATTTAGGCGGGCTGTTTGGTATAGGCTACTAATGGTGACCAATGTTTGTTTAGGAACCGCCTACATTTACTAATGCAGGATGAAATGGTTAGGTTATTACATCTGGAAAGAATTAGTTTTTCTTTATTAAACAGACTGGACCAGTTTGATAAGATTTGGTTTTCCCTTCTCCATTACCTTGATAGCATAGTTTTAAGTTGGCATGTTTAAGTAGGCTAAGTGTGTAGCATTGATTGTCCCATTAGTGTGATATGACTTTAGTCCCTAGGGTGCGGTGGGTGCGGTGGGTGCGGTGGGTGGGTGGTTGAGTGGTAATGCAGGGCTCCAGACTGCGACCAAATGGTTGCATTTTGCCACCAAAATTTGAGTGTGCGACTGAATTTTACATCCAGTCGCACACAATAATTTTTTTCTTTTTTTTTAACCTAAACATGGAAGGGGCGCGTCAATGAATCCGGAATGTGTAGCAGGCCAATGATGACGAGTGTGAGAAGAATAGGGAATGGCCACTGTAACTGGCTAATGTGCGGAGGGGGGAGGGTCCTAGAGATAATCAAGCACGCGTAAACGTCTGTGGGAAGGAAACGAAGACAAATATCAATGTCACAGACACAGTCGGATGATGATTCAGAGGTTTGTGAGGTGATAAAGGCTCGAACCCACCATTTTCGGGAAGACTGGCTGAGAGAATTCAGCTGGTTGAGGTACTGTAAGGAGACAAACTCCATGAACTGCGAATGTTGCAGTCGCTACCCCAGAACTGCGGGGAACACGAAGTTTGCAGACAGTGCAGGCACTTCGCAGTTTAAACACAATACGCTAGTTAGACACAATCTCAGCCTCAAGCATAGAGTATGTCGTGAAATGTTAATAAATCAAAACAAAATGTAAGCGGAAAAAAACTGCGCTACACATTTCTGCTTCACGGACCGTTTAATAGTTTGAACTAATAATAGACAGCGCAGAGCTTCTCTCGCCAGTCGCGGGCGGATCTCGATCACGCGACACCGTTACATCGTGGAGATCCAGTGAAGAAATACATTCAGATTCGAAGCAGAATTCTCTGTTATAAACCATACTAGATCAAACAGCGCTGACGTGGAAACCAGGAGAAACATGTGCCATGAACAAACAAGTTATAGAAGGCTTTAGGTCCACAGATCAGCAACATTCACCATGGATTTAATGTAGTAACACTAACTGTAACTATGGTATACTATGGTTATAACAGTAGCCTACACATCTTTTTCCAGCTCTTCAAAACTATAATATCATATTTAAATGTTATTTTTAATGTGTTGACCAAAACATTTTTTGTTCATCATTTAAAGAAATTTTCCCTATTTATAAATCTAAAAGTTTCAAGAAGTAAGAAAACACACTTATTTTAAAAATAAAAAAAAAAAAAAATAAAAAAAAAGATTAAATTACCATTGTAAACATAGAGGACACTTATTGGCTATTTTCACTCCCTAATCGCTATTTTGTTACTCATTTTGCTTTTGAATTAACATACGCTCTATGCACGTAACAGTTCCGGGTTCACGTGTACTAGGCTATCAACTTCCTGTTCAACTTCCTGTTTATACACGGACAGATATGGCTCTCTTTTATAGTCGCTGTCTTCAGGATTTACCTCGTCTCACGGTAAATGACATAGACCGACTCGTAACAACATCATGTGCCGCTCCCAACAGCAAGCGGGAAAAGGGATTTAAAATGTATATTGGCAGCTATATCGACAACTATGAGGGTAAGTAGCTAACGTTATCATGCTAACAGTTATATTGTAATCAAGAAACTGACGTGACTGAACTTGTTAACGTTAGCTATTTTGTTTCACACTACTCTACTATATTAAAACAGACAAACTAGCACAGTGTAAGAACGTGTAATCCAGTTTCGAAATGTATGTTCATCTTTTTCCGTAACAGTGTCAATGAAAAACAAGGTGACAGGAGAGGTCAGCGTGAGGGCAGTCTGTCATAGATCCATGAGGAAAAATGAAAAGCCACACGAATTGAAAGTAGGGTGACTAGGGTCAATGTTAGGGTAATGGTTAGGCTGATAAGTTGCCCAGCTGATAAGTAACATTATCTAAATGTACATGGCTCAGTCTACTGTTTATGGATGTGAATGGGTAGGCCTATGTAGCTCTCATCTACAATACAAGATAGGTAAAGTTGGTTTTATATTCGCACAGTCGCATATTCGCGGACTTTCGCGTTCAATAACTCGTGAACTAAAAGTTGTTACTACACAAATAACACCTAACACATAACTATACATATAACACCTGCAGACAACCGAAAGTGCAAAGCGAAAGTGCATAGAGCCTAATTTTCCTCAAAACAAGCTTTCCTTCGCAGTGGAAAAAATACATTGATCTCTATGCGCAGGCTGCTGAGAAGGGACCGTCTGCAAAGTGCAAACCCCGAAAAGTGTTACTACAAAATATTCAAAAACTTCACTGTAATTCTGTATTGTTGCCAAATTCAGATCACACATGACACATCACTGCTGTCCTGCTGGTTATATAACAAGACTTTGTTTTGGATAAATGCAATACAATTGTATAATTGCATTACAATGTGTGATCTGAATTTGGCAACAATACAGATAATTACAGTGAAGTTTTTGAATATTTTTCATAATAACAAATCATAAAAATAATGCAATTTTATTTTTTTACCCAAAATAAGTGTTGTAGTATAATCATCAGGACAGTAGTGATGTGTGAACTGAATTTAGTGACACAATAGTGTGTGTTTTTGATTTACTGATTGGTCCCTTCGGATCCGTCTCTCAGCCGCCTGCGCATATAGAGATCAATGTATTTTGTACATTCGGAGGATCATTACAGGTAGGACCTTCAGTACCACATACATGGACAGCGCCATGTCACATAGTCAAGTTTTCCTAAAAAGTAAGAAATTGCCAAGCGGGGTAAACATTTTAAGCGCGAATGTGCAAATATAAAAACAACTTTACCAAGTCAATACAACCGTATGCTTTTATTAGTTATATTTTTCTTGTTAACAGTTTATCTCTTAAGAGGTATTTCTCATCTAAGCTTCTATTTATCCCTAGATGGTGTTAAAAGACTTGAAACCTGTCATTTTGGTGAGCACCCACTGCTCCTGTGTGGCGGGGTGTGCCTTATGCAACCATTTGGTTGCACTACTATATCAAACAGCACACTTTTCACAATTAGGCATCCCTGCTGTACCCCCAGTGCACAGTTGCACAGAAACTGAGCAGACCTGGCATAAGCCAAGTACCTTGGTAAGTCATCTGTCTGTCATGTGAATTGTACCATGTAACTATTGTGATGCCATGTCAAAATGTGTCATTGCTGTCAGGGTGTTAGGCTAGGTCCGGTGGGAGACATGGAGGTCCGCAAACCCCAAAATTCTACCTCTGTTTGTGTGAGGTGAGACTATATTACCTTTAGTTTAAGCTGTGTTGATGTGGTTAATATGTATGCAGTTAATATGCTGCAGATTTTTTAGTTTTTTTTTTTTTACATCTTTTCACTTCAACATTTTCAGAAGTTCTCTCTACAAAGCACTGGATGGGGAAATGCCAGATCTTGCCACATTGAGAGTGGCAGAAGTATATAGGGACTTTCCCCCTTTGCTTGCACCTCTGGTGACCATGACCATGGGCATGTCAGCGGAAGTCCCATTAGTTCAGTCAGCTTTTGGGGCTGTCCAGGCTGGGAGTGTGCTGTCATTTCAGCAAAAACCACCAGAAATGCGGGAAATCATCAACATCCCAGATGCCCCTGCCCAACCTTCCCTTCCCATCCAAGGCTATAGGCTTGAGCCAACCACATGCGCCCATGTGTTATCAGAGGAGGAACATGTATATATAAAATCGCTACAGGTGTCATTCAACATGACCCACAGGATTGAAGCTGCAACAAGGGAGCAGAGCTCATGCCAGGAATGGCATCGACTGAGAAAGATGCGAGTTACATCTACACGCTTTCACGAGGCATGCCATGTTCGCTATCATACATCAGCTGAAAATCTGGCACACAGAATTCTGAGGGGGACTGTCATGACGAAGGACATGAGGAGAGGAATCGATATGGAGCCAGTTGCCGTAACAGAGTACTGCAGTTTAAAAAATGTCAACTATTCACCCTGCGGGTTCATTATACACCCTGATGCTCCATGGCTGGGGTGCTCCCCCGATGGAGTCGTGTTTGATCCTTCTGAAAACCCACCATTTGGCCTGCTGGAAATTAAGTGCCCCAACATCAAGAGTTACGTTGACTGTCCCTACCTGAAAATGTCTGGTGGCTCTCTGCAGCTTAGGAGGCAGCACAAGTACTATTGGCAAGTACAAGGTCAGATCCTCCTAACAGGTTTGGAGTGGTGCGATTTCGTGGTATGTGCGCAGGAGGACATGCTTGTTGAACGCATACACAAAAATGTAGATGTAATGCGTACCATTAGAGACCGAGGAGATCTTTTTTTTTTTTTACCACTACCTACTGAAGTGTTTGCGTGTTTAAGTCATTTCAGATTTCAGATGTTGCTTCATTTAATGACTGTGTTAAGTGTGAGTGTGGCCACATACCACTGGTGGTCCATTCAATTACTCTGAAATTATTATACAGTATTATATTTATGGTATTCTATATTTATTGTATTCTTATTTAAATGATATTTACATATATACACATGTACATATATTTATACAATATAATACATATAACAATCTATATCTATTATATTACAATACACATGTATATATACATATCTTTATACAGCATTATATTTATTGTATTATTCATAGTTATTTACACTAAACAATATTTACATGCATACACATACACTATATTTATACAATATATACACAATATAATATACCTATCTATTATATTACAGTATATATACATTATCTTTGTACAGCATTATATATATATATATATACACTATCTTTGTACAGCATTATATATATATATATATATATATATATATATATATATATATATATATATATATATATATATATTATTATTATTATTATTTTTATACAATATATACCTATCTATTATATTACATTACACATGTATATACATATATCTCTCGATTCTTATGGTTATTTTTGTGTTCTGTATTATGAAATTATAATAAAATATGTATAAGGAAACACTGTCTTAGTTTTGTCTGTTGATCAGAGGTATGAATACAGAACAGTGTGAAATCCATAGTATTTACAAAAGTATATGTACAATATTTATACAAACCTTAGCATATCACCAAGGATGAGAGTTTTTAGACTCAATGGCTCCATGCCTTGACAAGTGGTCCACATTGGTAGTTCACAAGCAAACATGCCACTGTGAACAGTTGGTTTATGCTACCAGAAATGGACAAGGGGATGACGGTGTCAAACAACTTATGCTCTTTAACACGACGGATAAGACGTTCAACATGTACCCTGAGCCTAGCCACAGACTGAGTGTGCATCACTTCATCAGCTGACATTTGTTTTCCATTGGTCAGGAAAACAGGCCGGTGGATTTTACATGGCACTAGGCTATCAATTAAGAAGCCCTTATAAGGTTAATGATCCCTGACTGTTTGAACAGCTCCCGGTCACTAATAGACCCTGCATACAGTGCAGAAACAAATGTTATTGCACCATGAGGTGCCATTCCTACTAAAGCTTTGAAGGTGCAGTGAGACTTGTAATTTGAAAAGACCTCACTTTGTAGTAGCAAAGAGGAAGGTGTTTGGCAGCGGATCTCTGTACAATCCAGGATAACCTGTGTGTCTCGAAATTGATGGAATTATTCTGGCAGATGGGCTCGTACTTTCTCTTTTGGCATCCAAATGCACACTGACCCCAGGACAAAGTACAGGAAGTTGGCCCAGGTTGTTATGATGCGGCTTACAGTGGTCTGATGTACTTGAAACCGATGACCAAGGTCCCTTTGCTTGAGGCCCAAAGCAAGATGCATCAAGAACAGGAAGAACTCATCTATTGCAGGAAGTGCCCGAGTGTTTCCAGGCTCCTTGAAGACTTTGGAATTGGTGACACGAATCATCCTGTGAGTTGCCGGTTCAATCAGTTCCCAGAAGGCCATCAGGTGGTTGTATGTTGCAAATCTGTCAAGAAAGAAACGTGCATTGGTTCTCACATGGCATAAAATACTTATACATAGCTTTGTAGTTAGTTTAAAGTTTAGAAAATAGGAATGCTGAACTACAATCTTGCAATATTGAGTCATGACAAGTATGGAATTTGGTATGTATGATTAAACTAACTCTGGTTGCTGTTTAGGGCTGTGAAACGATTAATCGCATCCAAAATAAATGTTTGTGTACACATAATATATGTGTGTGTACTGTGTATAATTATTTAGTATATATAAAAACACACACACGTATGTATATTTTTAAGAAAAATGTGTTATTTATATATAAAATATTTATATATAATACAAATTATATATATATATATATATATATATATATATATATATATATATATATATATATATATATATACATACAGTATATTTAAGCAATTATTTCTTAAATATATACATGCATGTGTATGTACACACAAATTTTTTTTTTTTGATGTGATTAATCACGATTAATCGTTTCACCAGCTGGTGTTCATACTTATAATTATTTTAGTCTACGTTGTTGTTGTTATTATTTTGGTCAGTGTAGCCTACTTTTAGGCTGCCTAGGCTACGTGTAGCTAGCGTATAACTCCAATCATATTTATCAGAAACGTGGACTAGTGTTTTCAGGACAGTGGCAAAGCTATTACAAATGCTTACCACAGGCAATATAATCTTACCTTGTATTAAAGCGTATGTCCTCATCGGACCCAGCAAATCTCCTGAGACCAAAGCGGTGTGTGATCTTTGTTTGCTCCAACTGCTTCCGTACATCTTCTATCTCCCTTTTTAACTCCTCGTTTTCATGTAGAACCATGTCCACAGCTGCAGCTTCGGGAACTGAACAATAATCATGTCCAGTCCTCTCCACATCAAAGTCCATATCTTCTTGGTCTACGTCCGAGTCAGGATCAGGGGTCAGCGGTCTCTCTCGACGTTCCCAAACACTCAACCTCGGCAGCTGCTCCTGACGGTTCCACTCAAACAGTGTAGGGAAAACACCTTTTTTCAGACGTTTCAGACGAGCCCCTTCCATAAAGTCATCATGTCTGAAATGAACGCTACACACCTTTGTGTTTTTGTTGACTTGGAAGTCATCTCTCCTGATCTGCGCGATCCACTTTTTTCTGAGATCCTCTTCCACTGGAAATGAATGGAAACTCACAGTCGAGTTGTATCTTGCCGACACAACGCACAACGGCACACAACAATGTTCCGATCTAGGTCGCATTAGCTTTTGGTATCGGAAAACCTTTTTCTCCATGGTTAAGCTGCCAAAAACTAGATATAAGCACAACCAGAAATGTTTGTCGCTGGTAAGTTTCGCGCCATACACAAGGTAATCGCGCTAACCGTCAGATGTAAATACGGAACCGGAAACTGTTAGCCCAGTAGAGAGTGTAGTCGGAAACACGTCACAATCCCCGCTGCATAGAGCCTATTAAGACATTATGAATGATAATGAAGTTAACTTTATACACCTCAAATTAAGCTCAGTGCTTTGTCATCCCACAGTGTTACTAAACACTTTCTGTAGAACTTAGTGCTGCTGCCCTCAAATGTTAGTCTGGAGCCCTGTGAACTTAAAATAAAACTGCACATTGTAATTTATGCATGTTAAGTCAAAGCATTTGTCAGTAATACTGTTATTTGGGAGGAAAATGTTAATAATTGCATTGCAAGGTGATTTTAAGGTGTGCCCCTAAGTTTTCTGCTTGCGCTCCTAAAATTCTAAGTCAGGGGCTACAGCGCTCCTAATAAAAAAAGTTAGTCTGGAGCCCTGTAATGGGAACTGTTCTTTCTTACTTGTTCATTGTGTTTTGCTTTTTGCTTTTATTTTATTATTTTCTTTTGTCTCTTATGTTTATAATGAGGAATCGTAAAAAGCGATGTAACAATGATTGTCAAATTGTTGGATTCCCTAATAAAAACATTTTAAACACAGAAATAGTTATTGGTGTTAGATAACGAAACAAACACCTATGACCAGGTTCCAGTTGATGATACTTTTGTGTACACATTCCCATTTTGGATACCCTCAAATTTATGTTTCGCAATTCAGATATTTGTAAGCATTTTGAAAATGGGGGTTGACATTAGTCCTGATGCATCCACCTTATTCCTGACGACCTTACTGCGTTTTGAATTATGGGTGGCACTTCCGGTTTGGGGAACTTCCATTCAAAAAAAAATCCTTGTGATTATTTTCTTTTTTCCCTTTGCAATCCGCTGTTTAAGTATGAAAAAGGACAACATAATATACTGAACATTTGTGGTCTGTTCCCCCGAATTTAATTTATGATATATTCCATTAATAATTCACTTGAATGCACGAAGAATCTATTGTTATTCTCTTCAAATCCTCACGTCTCTTTCCAGGTTTGTTTTCACAGGTAAATGCAATTTATAATCTGTCAAAATGACGGAAATCACTTTGAAATAGTATCACATAATGCTGAAGTTAATGAAAATTTTTGATTAAGGCAACATAAGTTACATAATACAGATATATATTACTACAGTGATATTTAACCCGTCCGTTATTGCTGTGGAAAGACTTGCGCTTTTGAGTTTGTTTGGTCTGTTGAAAGTACCTTGTTGATGCTTTTACACTTTTAAATTTCCTTTTAATGTTCGATGGTTGAAGGTTGAGTAGATTGATGTCATCTCATTGTGACACTTTTTTAACGTATTGCGCTCATAGAGCGAGCCTTTAGTTTCAGTGACTACGTTTACATGCAGCCAATAACCGGGTTATGGTCGGGTTAAGGTCACTATTCGAGTTTCTGAAACATTCGGAATAACCCGTTTACATGCGTGAGCAGAGAGAGTTACTCCTGTATACATGGAATTTGTAATCAATTGGTAATGTCCCGATGTAAACGGCGACGCACGGTTAGCGTCTGGACGTACGGACAACCTTAAGACGCAATATGCGTCATTTCCGATTCTTCTTCCTGTATCCAGACAACAACAACAGCAGCAGCACGCGGATAATGAATCGTTCGGGGCAGATAGCGATCGCCTTTGTTTGCGCTTTCCTCCTCGCTCCAAAAGTGTGGTGCTGTGCTGCGTCTCGCCATGTTTACCTCTACTTCTTGTTTACTTCCGGTATACTGCACGCGGGTTTCTGTATGCGCCGTCTCTACTCAAAATAGAACATGCGCAGAACACAAATCAATGTTCCTTTTGATGGGGATATGCCGATACGCTTTTACATGACCAAATATTCGGGTTAGAAAAGGGGTACCCCAGGGTTCATATCCGGGTTTTTAAAAACCGGGATATGAGCATATTCGGGTTTTTGCCGGTGTTTACATGACCGTGCGCGACCGGGTTATTGCTAATATCCCGGTTTTGAACGGGTTATTGGCTGCATGTAAACGTAGTCACTGATTGTTTACAGCTTAACGGAAGTTACGGCCCGCGTCATGGGGCATAGGAATAAGGTGGATACAAAGATTTTTGTGATGGAAGTTACTACAAAGCCCACCCATTGTTTTCAAAACACAAATGACCCTTTGCATGGAGTTTGATTGACAGGCAATCTGACCAATCATAATCCGCCATTTTTGTCCGACAAAGCAGTCAGGAGAATTAGTAGATTAACGTTGGAGGATTTGAACTTAAAAAACGGAGTGTACTGAAGTCTTTCCGCAGTTAAAACAACATTCCTTCTTATGTTCTTTCATGTTTATTTAATGCTATAAATTAACCAGAAGGAAGAGATGATCGGTTCACAAGCAGCTTTAACTGAGGCTCTACGGCGATCTGTCACCACACATTAAAGAGCCACAAAATGGTATTTATTGTTTCAATTTCTTTAAAAAATGATCAAATTTGAAAGTTGAGACTTTGTTTCATATTAGTCGGGGAGCCAAAGTCTCAAAAATGGGTTGAACCTAACATGGTCTGTTATACTTTTTATTTGTGTTTTTTCTGTTAACTTTGACCCTAAGAACCAATAATTGGAGGGTCTGCTCTGCCGGAAATATCGCGAAAAAAAATTGTGGCCATTTTAGTGTATGCACCCTTTATTTTTTATCAGAAAAATGTGAAAAATGATTTTTTTCCCTCAAATCCTCAGTGGGTTTGGTAGGCTGTCAATAAATGCATTCCAGATACAAAGAACACATTTGCTGACAACATCCACTGAAAAAATAACTCTTAAAACACATTTCTACATGATTTTGCATCAATTTAATGCAAAAAATTAGGCGTTTTCTCACTTTTTTCCAATATTTTCATCTTTACTTCATTGGCAATCAACTATTCCCCCAAGTTATGACATCAGTCAATATGTCATTCTTTTCACCAAACAGTATACTCATTCCACAGAAAAAATCATAAAAATCCAACCAAAATCAATGGATCTGTGATGATTTCACTAATAGTTGATCAGCAGGCTCAGAACCACAATAGAATTGTAGGCTACTCTCAAAATTCCGAAAGACATGTAGTCCATGAGCCAGGGGGGTTGATCGGTATCATCGGGGGGAAAAATGCTATCATTGTTATTTGGCAAGGTATACACCCCTAGTATTAGAAAAATCACGATAGCAGTGCAAGGGTGGTAGCGAAATCACTTTTTTCAGCTCATGAAGTTACTAACCCCCTAAGATAAATTCCGTTTTTGAAATCTGGTGTATATCTGGTTTAGGCTCATGCTAGGGATATTGTCAATATTTTATAATATGGTGCTTGGTATCGCTGGAAAGGGGACCTTTTAGGCTTTCATTTAAGCCCAGTACTGAATCTGTCTGACAAACACAGAGGTCACATGACTTCTTTAAACCAGAAATAACACATTTTTTCACAATTTCCGCCTAACACTGTATGCTTTATTTTATCCCTGTGGTATGAAAGAACACCACGGACACAAAACTCAACAACTTCAATACTTAAGGCACTCTGATGACTCAGAAAATGTATAATATACCCATACTATTTATTTGTGAGAGCCTTAAATTAGACTTGTGCAGCCAGCACAATATCAAAATACATGATAGAAACATTTTGTTACACCAATTACAAGTGTTTTTATTACAACATTTGGCCCTGGACTAGGGTATTCTATTTGTCCATTCTATTGTCTCTATTTTGAAGACTTGTGCTGGCTGACTTGTGCCCTTAACCCTTAATGTCCCGCAAACGACCATAAGATTAACCTACTAACCTTCTCAATAAGGTTATCACTTCTTATAATTTCAAAAAGGAATAGCTTCTGGCCATGAAACCATTCTTTTTGTCCTTATAAAATTTAGGTTACTAAACCATAATCAAATTGTAAAGCCTGTAGCTAGATCAAACATTTCAGGGACTCGTAATGTGAGAATTATAGACAGGATCAATCAAGTATATATGGAATTTTAATAATTGGACTAATACATTGAACTAAGGAACACAAAATACTACAATTTACACGAGTAAATATGTATGTACAGGACACGCAAACAAAATACAAGACTAAACGAATAACAGATGAGAGAGGGAGAGGATGAAAGGGAGAAAGTGAAACTAAAGTTCAGGATGAGAGAGATCACCGAGATGATCTCAGCATGGCAAAATCACAGGCAATGTAACCTTGAGAGACAGCAAGGAATCAAATCACATTAAAAGTTCAATAAACTTATCTTGCAAAATGGTTCTCTTTGTTGCTGAAGAACGCAGAGTCGTGCGTGCATCGTTAAGAGCAGCGTGCGTGTGTTTCTTTAAGAAAAGCAGGGCTTGCTTCTGTGAGCGCGGCCGCGGGCTGTTCAAGTCTCTTTAAAGTTGAAGTTGCCGGCTACGTTTGCTTCACTGAACGTAGGGAGAGTCCGAAGATGAAAATAAATAAAAGACTTAAAGAAAAAGAAAAACGGAGAATGCTCCCAAAAAGGGAGCCATATGGATCTTCTCGCTGACGAAGAGGGTTCGTGAAAGTGCTCCCGGAGATTTCCTGAGTCGGTCTTTTATGGAAAATATGGGTTGACGCCTCTGTTCGCGCAAACAACCAATGAACGTCCAAAGATCTGAAGCGGGAAAAGTTCCTTTGTCTCTGGGGGAGACACCCACTCGAGGGAGTTATGGTGTTGTCTTAATACTCTAGTAAGACGATTCATATAGTAATAATCATATCATTGCAATCTATTATCGAGATTCAACTCCGTTAAGTCTCAAGATTTAAAATGATATAAAACATGTCATATGAAAGATTATAGGAATACACAAAGTTACATAAGATATGCAGAATTACAAACATTTTAAAGTTCGTTACATGGCTAGAAATAAGATTTACCCAAAATGTGTTGTACACTAGGCTACAAATGGAGATGAAGCTTAATGAACTAAACACGGTACACACCTGATTTGTCTAACCTTATTACCAAAGTTAACCAGAATACACAAACTACACCACGTAAAAGAAAAATTACCAGAGAACGTTGGTGAACATTCTCTAACTAAAACACTATTGATTAAATAATACATTTCAAAACCACACCTCTATTATAAAGCAAAACTAATCACACATGCATAATGTAATTGTACTTCTATTAAAGGATATTCTATCCTAATTCAAAACACAAAGGGATGTTTGTGTGTGTGTGTGTGTATGTGTGTGAATGTCACATAGAAAGTTTCGTTATCTCTCTGTGGGTCCTTTTGAAGCTCCCCACAGGGAAGAAGAATGTTGGTTTCAGGTTTCTGGAGTATCTCTGAGATGCCATAAGTGTCAGAAAAGTCCATTTGCTCCAGTCTCTCTGGAGCTGGCGAATGATTTATAATTTTGAAGTCAAGAGGTTACAAGCTTTAGTAAGCTTAGCAAAGAACGTTTTGGGGAGGAATGTGCTTAGAAAGCACAGAGAGTCCGAATTTGTTAATTCAGAATCAAACGAACGAATGATTCAAATAGCCCAGTCGCTACAGTTGCTTGATTTTAACTGAAAAATCTGATGCCCAGAATGTTTATAGTGATTTTACCTGTTCAGCGTGATGACGTTTAATCTCCTCGACAGCCTCTGTAGTCCCATTTAGCCACTTGTTCGAGACACGCAACAGAAAATAAAGGAGTGGGGTACAACTGATGTATTTCATGTCGTAGAATAATTTGTGTGTTTTGGCCTACAAAGTGATTTCAAACCTACACCACTCTATACACAGAAACTAATCTAACATGCAACTACGTGAGACTTGATATATTTCAATGTAGTTTATTTTTAAAATCTAACAGCATTTAACATTTTAACCCTTTAGAACCTGAAGCTAAAATAGGTGTTTTTCACATAATTTGATTTTTTGACTGTAAAATTCTAAAACAATGTGCTATCTTCATGTGCAAGGTGTCATCTTTTTCAGAAAAAGATAAGCTTTCAACAAATTACAGTTATTGACCATTATTGTGTGTGGTGAGTTTGTAAATAGAATTTAAATAGACAAAAATAAAAAAACGAGAATAAATTTACTGATTTTTATTTAGAAAAAAACAGAAAAAAATCATGAACGAAAGAAACTAACACTTTAACCCCCTGGGGTCGGCGCGATAGGCTCGTTTTTTTCCGTATGAGTGCAAAAAAAAAAATAAAAAAAAAATATTAATTTTTATCTTATATGCTCGTGTTATACATCAATCGATCCTGTTTAGTGTGGTTTTTTTTTTTTTGTGTATGCTCATAATAAAAACAAAGTGTTGTGCTTTTCGCCAAATAAAGAAAAATAAACATGATGCGAGTTCTGCCTACTCTCCGTCAGTGAAGTCAATTTTGAAACGCGTCCGAAAATGAACTGTAACTCAGCGAATACTCAGTCAAACAGGCATACAGACACACAGGCATGAAGCTTGAATTCTCTTCTTTTCAATGAAGTAATTTTTATAAAAAACAAATATTCACAGTTTATATAATATGTATGTAAAGAGAGAGATGTCAGTCGTTCTCATCTCAGCTAATTAAGTTTTAATGTGACTCCGCCTACGGAGACCGCGCTATTCAAACGCAAATGTGAGGCGATCCATACAAACCTGTGAAACGCCCACATCAGCTGGATAAGGCCCGGTGAAACACTGGATGCGTGGCGTAAGCGTCTCAGCTGCGTGGCGTGTCCGTTTTTATTTCGGCTCCCATGTTAACAGTTTAGAGTTTGCACACTGCCTGTGTGAGACGGAGGCGCGGCACGAGCCGCGTGGAAAACGCGTGCATTCTAGAAATAGAACCGACGCCTATTTTTCACGCGACACGCAAGCGTCTTGGAAGCGTTTCCATGCAAAATTGAATAGGAAAATCTGTTTATTTGTCATTTTGACACGAATACATATTAATAAATGTCCTTTTGATGTTTAAAAGTGTCTAGGTTTTGACATAAATGCAAATATAAATGTAATTTTACAAAATATGATCGATTTTCAAATACTGGTGTATTGAATGAACAGCTTTTAGCAAACTCTATTGCTATACTGAGATGGGGAATATATACTGTATGTGTTTTGTCAAAAATAAAGTCATCAACTAACTAATGAATCCTTTACTTTGAAATACGTATGATAAAATGTATACTTTAGTTTTGAAAGACGTTGACTAGTTTTGAAAAGATTATAAAGTATGTATGTGCATGCATATGTGTGTGTGTATATGAAGAGTTCAGATGCAAAAGCCTCTAAATGCCATCTGAAATTTTCTCCTAGAATGATCATTTTTATGAAGCTTGTATATTTAAGTTAGCTATAGGTGACACACCTGAATGAATGGCTCATTAAGTATGCAGGGACGTAGTCTCACCAGGTGTGAACTACTAAATATGCATGATGCTGTTGGAGCGTTTACGCCCCATCCGCATATTGGCTTTCCAAACTAAAAGTGTTTCACAAAACTAAAATCAATGTATCGTTTTATGTGAATGATTAGGCAGGATGATTTTCATATCATTTTGAAGAAAAAACACTAGGCGATGACATCCATTAGTCAAAAGTCTTATTGCCACATATTTAGTATGTGTTTTGTGGCCTTATTTCAGAAACTTTAATTTTTTGTTTTTTCGATAACCATGCATAAACATTATTCTCTCAAAAATGAAAACATGTACATACATGTGGCTCACATATTATGGAAGTCCTGTTTGTGCTATATAGAGTGAATTTACACCTTTGCCATTAATATGTTTATAAGCAACTGAAAAAAGCACAAATGTCAGGGCATGTCAGAACATCTCAAGGACCCCAAAAACACCCCAGACCCCAGAGGGTTAAAGTTGAAAAATGAACTATAATACATATATACAAGTCTTTTTTGTGACATTGGGTTGCACAGTTTTCATTTAGGACGCTTTTTGTCATACACGCACACATATACAAATGCACGCATTCATAGGCACGCGCACATACACATGCACGCACTACATGCTTAGATACGTGAAAGAGTAACGGCCATCCGCCTCCCAAATTTCATTAAAAATCATCCCAATCCCCCTTTCTGCTGTCTAACACTTCTTTCGCCATGTATTTGTTCGTTTCTTTTATTATTTTATGCAATCCAAAACACTCTAACCTGCCGCGCGTCGTATCTCTCTGTTCAAATCCTTCCACCCCGCGCTGCTGTCATTTGCAGACGGAAAGCATGGCATTACCGTAATAAGCCGTATATTGGCGAAAAGCGCTTGATGTCTACTTTCAGGAACTATTTGAATTATTTTGATAGTGCAAACGGTTGAAGAGTTACAGTGACATGAATACAGCTTGGTTGGCTGTGTCGTCGACGACACATCCGGTTTTAAAGGTTAACAGCTTTTGATGTTCATTCATGTTTATTTCATGCTGAGGAAGAGATGATCGGTTTGTGAGCAGCTACAGCAATCTGTGACGCCACATAAAAAATTGCACCAAAAATATTTACTGTTTGAATTTTAAGATAAACATGATGGAATTAGAAATTTTTTAGAATCTAGACTAATTCTTATCAATCAAGTAACAAAGCTTATTGTAAGTATTGGACAGTGGGCACACTACAAATAATGTTTAGTGAAGTTTTGTTCTTGCTGGACCCTCCCTATATCCTCCCCAGTAGGAAAGCTCTGAAGGATATGGTAGGCAAGAAGCACATAGATCTGAAGGAGAAGGCCTAGGCTGAGGTGTGGAAGGTTGCAGCAGTGAGACTGACATCCAGCGTGTGGACATCAATTAACACTGATGCGTACATGGCGGTAATATGCCACTATGTGACCTCAGAGTGGAAGCTCTCATCCATCCTTCTTGGTGTGACCAAGTTCCCCAAGACCCACACAGCAGCTCACATCACAGAAGCAAAAGCCACTCTGATGGGGGAATTGGGCATCTCTGAAAATGTGAGCTGCTTAGTCACTGATGGTGCAGCAAACATGGTGGCTGGTGTTGAAACCCATGATTAAGGCACATGGACTCAACTTGGGGTGAAGAAGGCCATCGATTCAACCCCTGAGTTAGAAGACCTCTGTAGCTGTGGATGCAAGATCGCGGGTCACTTCAGGTCCAGCACCACAGCCAAGGACAGGCTGTCACAGACCAGATGGGTAGGCATAAACATAAGATGATTCAGGATGTGGAAACAAGATGGAACAGCACCTTCTCAATGAGAGCTTCTAGGTCAGACCATCACCATTCACAGCTGAAGAGTATAATTATATAAATCAATGCCTGGGGATCTTGGGCCTTTCCACCAAGCCATGGTGGAAAGTCAGAGGAGGAAAGGGTGTCAGTTTCCAAGGTGATCCTAATGATCAGGATGTTGAAAACAGTCATACGAAAGATGAGTACCCAAATGACATCAGAAATGGCCTCACGACTGGCTGCAAACCTGCTCAAACAATTGAATGAGAGGTTTGTCATGAGCAAAAGAGCTGCCTTGCTCTGGCAACACTCTTAGACCCACGTTTTAAAATGGTTGTTTTTAGTAACAACACCTGTACCCAAAATCAAATTTCTCAATGTGAAGCAATCATCAAAGGCCTCTAGACCTGAGAGACAATCACCAACACCAGTAACCTCAGCAGTGCCACAAGCTCATCATCAAACATTGTGGTGGTAGACTTATGGAAAACCCTGGACAGCCATTCTAGTGATTCACAGCGAACCAACAGTGCCACTGCACACGCTACCTAAGTACAGAAGTACCTTGTACATTCTGCCACGTAGTGATGATCCACTTGAATACTGGTCTAGACAGAAGATGGCTTATAAACACCTCCATGACCTGGCTAAACACTACTTGTGTACACCTGCATCATCTGTACCATGTGTGAGAGAGTATTCTCCAGGGCTAGGAGAAGAAATCCGCAAAAAAAGGAACCGACTGAACCCCAAAACACTGAAACAGATCCTGTTTTTGAATAAAAATACTGAGGCCTTTGTGGTCTACACGCCAAGCACATTCCCTGAAAAAAAAAAAAAAAAAAAACGAATGTGCATTGAAAGCTTCGAGTAATGAACCGTTTTTCGGCACAATTTGATGAAAGCCTCAAACACTTCAGAAAGCCTCAAACGCTTCAGAAAGCCTCGATTTCCCATCAGTACCTGACTTGAAATATGAAATAAACATGAACTAAACTCACCAACATAGGTTACACAAACAAAGGTAGACAAAGGAACAATGAAACATGAGGGTAATATAAACAAGATTTAATGACTAACAAGTTACACCTGGGAACAATTAATCAATGAGCCAATGACAAACATCTGAGTATCACATGACCAGACAAACCAATGAGAATAGGCGTTCTCTCCAGTGTGAAGCCTCATGTGACCGTTAAATTTTCCTTTAGATCAGAAACTAGAATTGTTTGAGATGAGCAAAATCTGCGCAGAACCGATCACCGGTGATCAGCACGAGATGCAAGCCAGTTAGAAATGTGTCCGAGTGCAGTCCACCTTGCTCTGATTTCATCTGATCATGTTTTATGTGTACATTATGTGTGAATATTCCCAAACTATCTGACAGTGCGATCTCTATGAGTTATGCATTGTTATTTTTATTTAAAAAGAAAGCACATAGGCCTAAGTCTGTATTAAAGAAAAAAATATTGATAAACGTATTTGGAATGGAATTAAATAAGTACTTTGGGTGTCTTGTTCATTATATTTATTTTCATATAAAAGCAACAGAACTTAAATTACATCCAGTTTTTTTTAGCAACACTGTGCACGAGCGTGAATCCCGCGATATCCATCTTTGATCTTGCAGGTGTCAGATCCACTGCGAGAAGAGAGAACTGTCCGGCTTGCCTGCACTTTTTTCACTCCTCCTCTCACTGCAGCCGCCTACTCTCGCATACATTTCAGGCAAGGCAAGGCAAGCCTACTCTTTCCTCAGTGATTGATCGATAGGCTTCTCTCGAATGTGAGTAATTACACGATTCAGGATTGTTTCCAGTCTGTGAAACTCATTCCACACTGATGACATATAAAAGAGTTCTCTCATAAGTGAGTCCTCATGTGTTTATTAAGGAATATTTTACGTCTAAAACTATTGCCACACTGATTACATGTGAACGGCTTTTCTCCTGTGTGAATTCTCATGTGGACTATAAAGCCTCCTTTTTGAAGGAAACCCTTGCCACACTGAAGGCATGTGTAAGGCTTCTTTCCAGTGTGAACGCTCATGTGGAGTTCAAGACTTTGTTTTTTAGTGAAAATTTTTCCACATTGTTGGCAGATGAAAGGCTTCTCTCCAGTGTGAACTCTCATATGGACTGTAAGGTTTCCTTGCTGATAGAAACTCTTTCCACACTGAGGGCATATGAATGGCCTTTCTCCAGTGTGAACTCTCATATGGACTTCAAGGTTTCCTTTTTTAGTGAAACACTTTCCACACTGTTGGCAGGTGAAAGGCTTCTCTCCACTGTGAACTGTCATGTGAGCTTTAAGGTTTCTATGTTGATCAAAACTCTTCCCACACTGTTGGCAGGTGTAAGGTTTCTCTCCAGTGTGAATTCTCATGTGGACTTTAAGGGCTTCTTTTTTAATGAAACTTTTTCCACATTGTTGGCAGGTAAAAGGCTTCTCTCCAGTATGAATTCTCATGTGGACTATAAAGCTTGCTTGTTGACAGAAACTCTTTCCACACTGAGAGCAAGTGAAAGGCTTCTCTCCATTGTGAATTCTCATGTGGCTTTTAAGGGCTCCATTTTGAATATAACTTTTTCCACACTGTTGGCATGTAAAAGGCCTTTCTCCAGTGTGAAGTCTCATGTGGACGTCAAGGTTTCCTTTGCTAGTGTAACTCTTTCCACACTGATGGCAGATGTAAGGGCTCTCTCCAGTATGAATTCTTATGTGTGCCTTAAGACTTTCTTTTAGAGTGTAACTCTTTCCACACTTCTGGCAAATGAAAGGCTTCTCTCCAGTGTGAGCTTGCATGTGGTTTTTAAGGCTTTGTTTTTGAGTGAAACTCTTTCCACACTGCTGGCAGGTGAATGGCTTTTCTCCGGTGTGAATTCTCATGTGCCTTTTAAGGCTTCGTTTTGTACTCATACTTGTTCCACACTGTTGGCAAGTGAAAGGCTTTTCTCCGCTGTGAACTATCATGTGGGATTTAAGGTTTCTATGTTGATAAAAACTCTTCCCACACTGTTGGCAGGTGTAAGGCTTCTCTCCAGCATGAATTCTCATGTGGACTTTAAAGCGTTCTTGTTGACAGAAACTCTTGCCACACTGAGAGCATGTGTAAGGCTTCTCTCTAGAGTGAATTCTCATGTGGCGTTTAAGGCTTCCTTTCTGGTTGAAACTTTTTCCACATTGTTGGCAGGTAAAAGGCTTTTCTCCAATGTGAACTGTCATGTGGGCTTTAAGGTTTCTATGTTGATCAAAACTCCTTCCAGTATGAGAGAAAATAAACAATTTTTCTCCAGTTACAAATTCATTTTTCTCATTCTGCTCTTTGTCTTCCTTTTCATTTAGTTCTGGACTCTCCTCTTTCAGCTGCATCAGGTCTAAGGTGAAAAGAGACCAATACAAGTTAACCCCAGTTTAATGGCACAAAGCAACAGACATCAATACAATTACCGTAAAACTTCAAATAATAGCCCGGGCTTCTATTTACCCAAATCGCCGAACTGCACCGGCTTGTATTTGAGACAGGCGTCTATAAGAGACAGGCCTTTAATTTAGTGTTGAGATGTTCAAGCATGACAGTAGAAGGTTACCACATTATATTATGTTTTATTTATAATTAATTCGAATGTGTTTAACAAAAACATTTAATGTAAGAAATGTCTTTGGCTATTGGCAGCATATAAAAAAAAAAAAAACGAAACGATGTGACAGCAATGGGCAGAACACAAGTTACCGCTAAAATACATCGAGCATATGAACTTGTTGCCCGAAACACATCAACAAGAAAGAATGAAGGCTACCCTGTAAAACAACTGCAATCATGTGATAGAAAATTATTCTATTCATCACTATCATCATCCCGCGATCCTCAATTACAAGTTCATTGGCGAATTCCTCCTCCACGTCGCTCTCCTCCACTTCTCCCTCTCCAGCCTCCACTAACTCTGCCTGCCTTGCTTGCACTAACAGCTCCCGCCCAGATGCGCACGGCTCTCCCTCTTTGAAACAATGGATAAGGTGATCCTCGCTTCCATAAGTAAGGATAACATCCCGAAGTTAATGAAATATTATCTCCTCTTTTTCCCTCACACACACACGCGCGCGCGGTGATGAGTCGTTCATGAACGGTTGCGTCTGTCACGTGAAATCTAATCAAAACATAGAACAGACGATCTGACTGGTTTTAGAAGATCAAATACAACCCGATAATAAAAAACAGACCAGGCCTCTATTTGAGACCGGCCTTTATTTACCCAAACCTGTAGTCACACCAGGCGTTTAAAAGAGACAGGCGTCTATTTGGGACTCGGCTATTATTTGAAGTTTTACGGTAGACATATAAAGCATTAAAACCAACAACATATAGACTAGTTCCTACCCATTAAGCCAGAGGTCCTGGAGATCCACTGTCCTATAGAGTTTAGCTCCGAACCTAATCAAACACACCTGAACCAACTTATCAATCTCTTCAGAATCACATAGACAAGTATGCTGAAACAGATTGGAAATAAACTTTGCAGGGCAGTGGGTCTCCAGGAGCAGGGTTGAAGATGTCTACACTAGCTATTGAATGCTGTTGGATGTTATCTCAGAACTAGGGGTGCACGATTTATCGACTCAATATCGGTATCATGATATCACGTTGCCCGATAATATATTGAAAGTCTCGCGATAATTATGCAATATTTTGTTTATGATGCGTCCCGTCTGACATGCACCTCTCGAAAAATACACGTCGCTTCGAGAGGGTTAACTTTTCATCCTACAGATTTCCCACAGTGGTCAGAAAGAACACGGGAGACACTTTGTTTCTCTCAATATGACTCTAGAGTCGCTACTCGCTCCAAAGCTAATCGCCATCTCTCTCTCTCACTTCTCCCTCACTCAACCACACAGCGACTTACTTTCACTTTGATTTGTGATAGTTTGCAATTAATAGATGCTCAGCTTCTCATCTGCAGTGATGCGTGTTCCAGTAGCGTCGTCACATCTGGCTATAACATGACATATAGCCTACAACACGCTCTCACACGTTTTTTTTTTTTTTTGCATTTTTTGGAGGAGTACAATGCGTTTCGGAGGGCATTTACACCTGGTCTTATCACGATCCGATAGCTATCCGATCACAGAAAACGCATTAAGTGGCCAGGTGTAAACAGCCCCTTACATACGTCAAAACCTCTACCTGTGAGTTGCCGTGGGAAAGTGCAAATTGCCTTCTAAAGGTTACACAGTTGTTGATGGGCCCTGTTTCTCATAACATTTTCTTTTTACTTGTTTTTTTAGATTTATTTGTATTGTTTCTAACATGTCCTAACATTGTTTTTTTTATACTGTAGTGTACATACAACCAGTAAAACATGTCCTGTTCTGTAGACATGGTTATTTATTTATTCATATTATTCATATGACTGTCAGTTGAAATAAACCTTGTGTTGTAAAAAAAACTTGTTTTATTTGTTATGAATCTATTTTGATGCGTTTTCCCATAACTTTTGTAATTTTACATATGTTTAAAAATATCACAATTAATATCGATATCGCAATATTCATTATCGATATCGCAATATCACATTTTGTCAATATCGTGCACCCCTACACAGAACCTCTTGTCAATTTTTTTAACTAATTTGTTTTCTATAGTGCGACCACTTTGCTTGTGCACACGAAGACATTGGGTCCTCTGATTTTCTCCAAATATGTTGCCTTTGAGAGACATCATTAGATTTCACTATGTTACACCAATGATACTCAGTTTTAAATTTTCTCACAACCATAAAAACCTCCACAACTCTCCAAGTTGGCAGAACATTGTCTTCCTGTTCCTGGAGCCCCGAGCACTGAACATTTTGAATGTCTTCCTAATCAACAACTTGTCCCATTATGAGACATCTATAGCTCATGTTGAGCAAGAGCCCACTACTGTTGGAACCTGTGCAATAGGTTGTGGTGGAAATGAAAAACCACATCGACCAAAAAGCAATGCGGTAATTAGGAGGAGTCAGAAGATGGAAGGAAGTGGAAAAAAGATTGTTAAAATAATTTCATGCAAATAAATTACTAAAGCATGCAATTAGATGATCTTAAAGGGTAACTAAACCCTAAACCAACTTTTTTTAGTTAATGATCTGTAAAAATGGAGCTTGATTAGTGCTGTTCATTGATTCGAGTAACTTTTTTAAACATTTGGGTACAAAGTGTTTTAATTCTACAATATATGGTGTAAAAACGTCTGAGTGCTGCCCTCTTCAGGTTGAACGGTGGCTACTGCAGTTGAATTTTCCTATTGGATGTTTGCGGTGGCACGTGACGTAAGCAGGTTCCAGCTCACCACGCCCTTGGTACGAGCTACCACGCCCTTTGCAGTATAAAAACCATCTTGTTTCGTCAAAACCACTGTAGCGAGTCAGGAGTTGAAAACGATCAGGATAGAGTACTTTAGAATCTATTTAGCATAGCATTTATATAGTTATTTAGATTATTTCGTGTAGCCTAGGTAGTTAATTAGCATAGTTGTTAGTGTAGTATTGTTAGAAGCATAGTTAGTTAGTAGCATAGTATTGTATCAGTTAGGATAACTTCAAGTTAGCGTAGATTTATCTGTATTTAGTGCAGTGGTCAGGATGGTACGTAGGTGTAGTGTTGCTGGTTGTAACAGCACTGCTGGACTGCATAGCTTTCCAGCAGACTTGGAAATTAGGCACCAGTGGTTGCATGCACTTGGCCTGGAAGACCGCGAGTTCCCGCCTAGAGCTGGAGTGTGCAAACTGCATTTTACGCGGGATTGCTTCTCCAACGCAATAGAGGTGGAAATGGGCTTCTCCTCACAGCTTGCGCTGAAAAGCGACGCAGTGCCAAACGCTGCTCCTCCTATATTGGACCCCACCACCGCAGCGGCGTCTTGAGGTGAGTGATCATATATATTTTAATCACAATTTATGGTTAGGCTAAAGTTAATCATCTGGGGTCGACAAACGCGGTGGCGCATTTTGCTGGATTTTTTCACATAGCGGCAAAATATGAATATGCCTACAGAGAGCGCGCGCTATTGACGTCAACTCGATAAAACTCATCAGATGCATGTACTTTACGTCATCTTGCGACCCTGTGAGGAATAATAATAATGTAATAGTAATAATAATCCTGGAGAAGATTAAATTACCTCAGAAGTTTGTGAGTTAATTAACTATTAGTATTTATAAACATTTTAAAATCTCTAGAATGACTGAATATAAGACTGTAATTGTAAACCATAACTTTTTTTTTTTTTTTTTAGCATACTATGACCAGAGAAATTGGGTGCCAGACTGAACCAGTCAGCTCCAGATCTGCAGGTGTGCAGGCTAACATGAAGCCCACGAGGAGAAGCAATGGTGATTTTGAATACTATGGAGCTTTTGAATGTTTCATCATATAGTCAAGATTATACAATTTAGTTTTGTACTGTCGCTGCTTATTGATAACAAATCTATTATTAATTTGTGCAGCCACCCACGCCAGAATGCCTAACAGGAGTGTGTCGTGTGACACAGGCACACTGATGGAGCCTTTCACAGAGTGTCCCGGGGCAACCTCTACACCAATAAAGAGGAAAATATGTGAGGTATCCACTGATGACTCCAGCTACCATCAAGATGGAAGTGAGAGCACCATGAACTGTACAAGGTAATGCATTCAGTCCTGTTAGGTTTTTCAGTTAGGCTATATTTGAATGTTCTAATTTAGCTATTACTTGTTTTTAAATACTTTTGATTGATTGGCATTAAGTTACTTCTGATACATACACATTACATAACCAAATTATGATTATTTGTGCTTTTATTTAAATTTGTTTTAACTTTTTTTCTTTTACATAGAGTCTCCAATGAAGTATTACCCCACAAAGTGACTAAGTACATTGTTTATGAAGATAAACTGCTAGAGCTTTTTAGAAGATGCCCTGTCTGCACCCGGAGTTTGGATGTTTCACAAACAACCATTGGGACACTTCTCCGTGTCAAACAGCACTGTGCTTACTATGAGTACTCCAGTGATTGGTCGAGCCAGCCAATGGTAAACAATATACCAGCGGGAAACCTACAGCTCTGTGCAGCTGTTCTGTTCACTGGCTCATCGTTTTGCCAGATATCGAAGGTGAAAGATAATAACAGCGCTGTCATATTTGCACGTCACCCCTCAGGTTATTATATGAAGATGTATTTTTTTCTTTTAGTTCTTGGATGCCTTTAAAATCCAGGGGATCTCTGAGCCATGCTTCCACAAGCATCAGGCCAAGCTCCTTATCCCAACCATAAACTGGCAGTGGAAGATTGAGGATGACGCTATTGAAAATGCCATTGCTGATGGGGCTGTGACTCTTGGTGGGGACATGAGAGCTGATTCACCTGGTAATAAATAACTCATTATATATATATTAGACTGCTGAAAGGCTTTGTTGACGTTGGCTTTGAGCAAATAACACAATTGTAGGACATTCAGCAAAATATGGCAGCTACACCATGATGGACCTCAAAGCCAATAGGGTCATAGACATTCAACTAGTCCAGGTAAACATCTACACAATGAAAACATTTTGTTGTGAATTACTATATACTGTGCATTGATCTAAAGTATTTGTTTGTGTTTGCAGAGCAATGAAGTTGGAAACAGCCAACGGATGGAAAAGGAGGGATTTGAAAGAAGCCTGTCTCTTCTTGAGGAAAGAGGTGTTGTGGTCCAGTCTTTGGTGACTGACCGTCACACAGGGGTACAGAAGTTTATGAGGGAGCAAAAAAAGGACATTAGACACTTCTTCGACCCTTGGCATATGGGAAAAGGTTAGGCTAGTATTTTGAATAGAACGAAAACAGTACCAGTATTTCTAACAGAAAATTTCATTTAAAGTGGTAGACAAGTATACGGGAAGATTGCACAAAGTGAACTTTTTAAGATGCCCCAAAAAGGTTAATATATCACATAAACTTATTTTTATCATATAGCCTACACTGAATGTTAGTCCACCACCTTGGTCTATAAAGTGCTGTGGGAAACACTGATTACAGTAATTGTTTTTATTATTCTTTGTGTTCAGGGCTTGGTAAAAAAATGGATGCCCTTAGTAAGGGTAAGGGACTGCAGGACGTGGGGCTGTGGATAAAGAGTGTGGTCAATCACCTTTATTGGTCTGCGACCACATCAACATCTGGGGAGGAGGTAGTGGCCAGGTGGAGCTCTGTAGCAAACCACATACAGAACATCCACTGCCACGAAAACGCCCTGTTTCCTTCTTGTCTCCACGAGCCTCTGGTTGGTGATCAGACAAGACACTGGCTCAAACCAAGTAAGTAAAGATAAGCTGTAATGCTAATGTATTTTATTTTGTATTTTATTTCAAGTCATGTTAGAGATTGTTTCATTATAATATTGATTAATGTATTTTTTCCCTTTCAGACTACAGCTTGCTGCGATGCATTATAATGAAAATGCAGGCAGATCACAGGCATCCACTGCAGCTGGTGATCTGCGATACTCAATCGTTTTCCCAAAATTTAAGCATGGAGAATTCACAGTGAGAGCTCTGAAGAGCAATCCTACCACAGGTAACTTATACTTGTCTGAGTTATCTCAGAAAAAAATATAATATATATTATAATAATTCTCTTTCTGAAGGCTACATTGACAAATTAATGGAGCTGCTGTTCCACCATGTGGTGGAAGACCCTCAGCCGTACCTGGACTTCTCTGGACAAATGGCTGTCCCAGAAAAACTGTGGGCTCAGTTTATTCGGCCCGACAAGGAGGAGGCAGTGAGCAGACACAGGTCAAGGTTCTTTAAAAACACATGAGGTTATACCCACTCTGCCAGCTTGAACACACCTGTCTGTCATTGTTACGTCCCTCCACTACCTGTGGTGGCTCTGTTTCCTTTTCTAATGTTTGGCTGCTCTGCAGTATGTTTTCATTCGTTATTGTGTGCAGGTGTGATCTGTAACGAGTGGGCGGAGAGACACCCTTTAAAATCTCAGGCACTCCGTGCAGAAAGGAGACTTGTGTTCCGGCTACCACGCCTGTGATTTATCTTCCTGCGTTGGTTTTAACCTGTTGTGGTTAATCTCTTATCTTCTGTTTTGTTTGTAATTTACTCAATTGTTTAATAAACCCCCTAGACAAACGAGTACAACTGATTTTGTGGTAATTGTATGTTGTGGCCAGTGTGCCTGATCATAACAGTCATCTACAACATTCAAGAAAAATGGTTTGCACTTTTTCTTTTTTTTGGTAGGAGTCCAATGTGTAAGCGCTACTGATTCAAATTTAGACTAAAGAGGGCAGAAAAATAGGTTGGTACATATTCATTTTGAGTTTTGTAGCTGAATTTTTTTTTAATTGTAACTCCAGTTAAAAATGCTTCTTTATAATTAATTTTTATTTTATTTTTATATTATAAAAAAAAAAATTCAAAAAATATTCAAAAATGCAGTGGGGGAAGGAAACCGCTGTATGGTCCTTCTTCAGGAAACTCTTCCCTGATCCGTGTCACAATGCATGAAGGTATGACCACCCAAACGTGTTGGCCAAGGTACCCCCAACACCACCTAACGACATTGCGATATGCAAGATGTCTATAAGCGCTGAAAGACAGGTGGTGCACATGTATGTTGAAGTGGAGGATAAACATTTTTTAATAAATTATTTCATTATTTTTATATACATTTATTTTTTATATTTATTTATATAAAATTTAACCTTTCTTCCTGGAACTAACCTGTTTGTAACTCTCTTCCATCTCACCATATAACTGGACGTAAGTACCATATACAGCTTGTAACACATAGGGGTTTAATGATACTGGCTCAAATCCTGGATGTGCTGTTACACAGCCCACTCCACCAATCTGGTCACACCTGTGTACTACCTACAACATAAGAATGTTTATTACTACTTTGTTAGGATGATTTATTTAATATTTGGTATGTGGAGTTTGTACAAGGTGCATAACATGCTTGAAGTACTTGAATTTGACTTTAAATTCATGATTTATGAAATGGAACTTAAATTATTGAAAGACAATATATGTGAAATTAGTGTTTAATTTTATTGATAAAGCAAAATTTTCACACAAAATTATATCTTTATCAGATAGGCTGAAGCTTTAGAACGTTAGCTTTAGAACGTTAGCTTTAGAAGCTTTTCAAAGTTTCCACAGTCATTGCATCTGCTGCACTTTATTTTGTACCTTTATTTTATTTTGTTTAATTTGTTTATTTTTGTTTACCTATTTATCTGTATGAACCCTGGTTTTGTGTATAGTACTTATTAAATGAATTAACTGGACTTAACACTCTGGTCTTGTCATATTTCATAGCTATACATTGGGTATCTCCCTACAACAGACGTTCTCTACCAGGGACAGTGAGCTGCAGTGCCCACAGGTGCACCTGTTGAGACGGAATAATTTGTAATTTTAGATGGAGACTTGAAATATCTGTTTTTCGCTTAAATATTAACACTAAATCATACCAAAATTAACCTAAATGCATGGGTTTTAAATTTTTGATAGATCCGTTAGCATTTGCTATGAGCATTAGCCTAATTTAGCCATAATGCTAATGTTTTACCACTCAGACACTGGTCCCATTCTCCCTTGCGCGGGTGCTTCTCCGGCATCGTCGGATGCCGATCCAAATGCGGGAGTTAAGACCGCAGTTTGAGCCAGCGGCTCGAATTGATATGGCTCTGGCCCTGTTTCCACAGACAATTCGCCCTCCTCCACTTCAGGTGAAGGTGGGGGAGAAAAGTCCTCGACTTCAAATGACAGCTCTGTTGCAAAGCTACTTGCGTCACTCCAGTCACTCTCCATTTTAGAGTCTGACAGCAGCTGTCAATTAATCCGTCACTGCGGGTCTCAGGTGCACGCCCCCGCGCTCAGCCCCGCCCTCGGTTCGTCCCCTCTATCTCCGCTGGGGTCTGCCCACTTTTCTAGCATTTTTCAAATATTGCCAGTGGGTGGAGTCAGGCTCTGACCAGGGGTTTAGTTACCCTTTAAAAATCAGGGGTAAAACATGAGGACATACAAGATTTTTTTTTAAAGTCCAATGAAATGCACTAACCGCCTGTTTGTCCTTTCAGAATTAACTGAATGCCCTGCTACATAATCAGATTGACACTTTGACGTGTACGATCCCACCGGTGTGAGTAGAACGTTCAGTGCATCAGTTGATCAGCTGCTAAATTCAAATGTGCTTCCACATGCTTCCTGAGCCAGAGACAGACATGCTCAGCGTTGTCATATATCACAAATATTCATTTTTTTCAAACACATAATCTTTATTTTAGGTTTCAGATATTTAAATACACATAAGTACTAGCAAAACAATGCATTCAAAGTTTGTAAAATAAACACTGATGTCTATGGAAGCGGCAATACCAATCCTTTCAATTCTGAATTGATGACTTGTTTTATTCATATCAGATACACATTGTGTGAGTAACTGTAAAGTTTATTCTATTCTTCTCCAACTTCAGCGGCCACTTACTTTCATGTATTTCAGGAGAAGTGGATGATATGACGTGTTGTAAATCTGACAGATCACATTCTCTGAACTGCGGCGCCCATCTCGCATTATAGATCAGCTAACATGATCATTATAAAGGTTTTTAAATGAGAAAACACATTCCCTCCTTGAGAATGGTGCCGAGTCTAGCCCTGGGAGCATCGCGGGGAAAGCCATGCAACACACCCGTACTTTTACTCCATGGAAACAAAGACTTTGCAATCCTTGAATGCCTCTCATATATTACGTGAACTTGATATTTCCTGTCATTGGAAATCACCACGTGGTGTCATGAATAATTAAGAGACAGTGTCCTCTCATAGGATAAGAAAACTCAGTCTCGTGAATAATTATGAGACACCAATAAGTACTATAGTGCTCTGCCTATATACACGATGTAGATTTTAAACCCGGAAGACGAAAATAGCGGAAAAAAATTAAAAATAACCAGTTTCCCCCTAGAATTAAATCAATGATGTTTAACACACATATCTCTGTTAAAATCTCATAAAATTTAGTTTAGGGTTTCATGACCCTTTAAGTAAGTTTGTTCTAGTAGACAAATTTAAACACACACGCGCGAGTCAAACAGACAATATCTGTTATTGAGAGAAAGAGAGACATTGTTCTTTTATTTCAATAAATCTGTTTTTGAACAATATCATTGACTATTGTTACAACTTACCCCAGCATGTGTTACAACTAGGGCTGAACGATTAATTGCATTTGCGATAATATCGCGATATGATGAAACGCGATTTTCTAACCGCAAAAGCTGCGATTAAACTTTGGTCACGTGACACGCGTCAGCAGTAAAGCAGTCTGCACTACGGAGGAAGCATCAACTTGGCACGCTACGCATATAGACCTGGCATAGGCTACAGGAAAGAACAGTTTGTGTTTAATTTATGTGATATTGTGTTATAGATTCTCTCCAACGATTTTGTATCTATTCAGATAATTTCAGAATAGAGTCTGAGCTTAGTTTTAAACACAGATACGTGATGACGCTGCGTGTGCTTTATAAACAACCATATTCTGCTTGCTTCTAATTCCTCTGTCTCACACACACACACGCAACCACTCGAACCTTTCATAAAGTTCGGAGAAGTTGAAGCAAATTACAAGGACATTCGCGGGCTGCATGCACAAGATGCGCTAAGATACGCGTCACGCGTGCTTTGCTTGATGTTACTCTTGTAGTCTCGCCCGCCGGTATTTTCCTTACAAATGCTCTACGAAGGCATCATATGTCTTTTGGGATGCAGTTGGCTTATATATTAAAAATATGAAAATCACCGACAGAAGCTGCTTTCAGTTTCAAATACTCACGCGCGCTTTGCGAAGAGCGCTTGAGCATGCGGCTGTGAGCGACTCCGTCTACGTGGTTAAATGTACTTGCATCTCAAAATGCTTTTATGACGCGAAATTAATGTAAACGCAGTAAGTTATTTAACAGACAGGACAAACCACATCTTATATTTCAAAAGAGATGAAAACGTTCAGACAGCCTACCCTTAAATACTGAAAGCACTCTTTGTTTATTGCTTGTAATGTTTTTAATGTTTTTATTTTATTTACTTTTATGTTTTGAAGCTATATTAGTTAAAATTCTTAACATATAGTTGTATTATTTAGTTTTTTTAATGTGTATTTCTTTTTAAAAGTACCTAATTATAAATATTTTAAGTTTTATTAATAAGATTAATTAATAAGAAAAAATTTGATTGGCTCATGAGGTGCCTAAAGATTCCCATCCTATTTTACAATGATGTATTGCTTGTTTTTGTTGAAATAATAGAAAAGATAAAGAGCTTAAAAATAATCGCATATTAAATCGCAATCGCAATATTGGCAAAAATAATCGCAATTAGATTATTTTCCAAAATCGTTCAGCCCTAGTTACAACCTACCACTCAGTTACTAAGCTACGAAGTAACTAGCCACTCAGCCCTTTTCACTGGCCACAAATTTGACATCGATACCATTGGGAAAAACTAGCATATAAATATCTTTTTAATATTATTTCATAATTTGGCAGCAGATATATTAGGCTAATGCTGCGTTCACACCGAATGCGAATTAAAGGGATACTTCACCTCTGGGAAGATGAATGTGTATTTAAAATAGGTCATTTAAGTAGAAGAAATGTGAAGAATTTTTTTAATTTGGAGCTTTCTAGACTGAGAAAAGCCAGAAAATGTATTTTTGGCTTATGTGGATGAAAGACAACAACTCCCAGAATGCACTTGCTTCGCTGCCTTAGGAGGCCACGCCTACCGGTAAGAGAGCGCAGTTTAAAACAAACAACAAGGCTAGCCTACGTGATGAGTTTGCCAGGGATTTACAGATCGCCCAAAATGTCCGGGATTCGGCTTTTGCGTTCTACAGTCGCCATTCATTCATCATGTTTACTGTGGCGAGCAGCACGAGGCTGACGGCCGCGGGAGAACGGCGCGAGGCCGGTGGCGTCATTACTGAGACGCGCTGGGTCTCGCATCGCTCACGGAGGAGCAGGAATTTTCTTAGCAATGGTAAAACGCACATCAACCGATCACTTGTTTAGCGTTCATGTAAACACTACATTCAGATTCACCAATCGGAATGAATTCAGTTAGATTGTAACAAAAGGTGTGCTTGTAAACAATGAATGGCGACCGCAGAAAGCAAAAGCTGAATCCCGTACATTTTGAACGATCTCGCCCGCCGGACAAGTCCGGGAAAAGGAGGATGGTAATTGGTAACCCCTACTTACTCAGCTTTCTCCTACTATTCAGCTTTCTCCACAGAACAAGAGCCTGCTAGCTTAGCTTCCAAAGAAAGACGCTGACACTGTGTACATTCTGTGAGTGAGATCCAACCCTCTATGGGCGGGCTGAAAACATGCGGAACAACGCCATCTACTGGCTGTAGTCTTTAGCCTCTGGCCAGAAAATCCTCCGGTGACGCAAAATGACGATTTTTGCGTCATCGGAGGATTTTTTCCAGACAAAAAATACATAAATCTCTTGTCTCAGGGGGATATGAGGGTGGAAAGCATGGTAATTCGAAAATACTACAGGTTTTCTACTAATACAAAGCTTAATGCTAAATCCTGAAGTATCCCTTTAAGCGTCAAATTCATTTCTATCGCGTCTAGTTGGACGCTTGAACATTTTGAATCCACTCGCGCGTTCGAGGCGAAATTCTTCTTGTGGGAGGGGCAAGTGCTAGGCGGTTGTCTGTTTGCAAGATGGCTGATGTTGATCAAACATTCATTGAGAGAGTCACCGCTCGTATTTGCTCTGGAGAGCAGAACAGCGGCTTAGGGGTCATCGTTGCCATACTTGGGTCCACCAGACCCTCCGGAGGCGTACCCAGTTTGGCGAGTTTCACCATTTGCTCCAGGAGCTGCGCCTGGATGACGGCCACTTTCAGCGGTACTTCCGCCTGTCCCGCGCCCAGTTTGATGACCTGTTGTCCCGCATCGGAGCGAGGATCACCCTCGCCCTCACCCACCTAATCTGTCATTTATTTTTGTTTTGATGATAAATGGAGCCAGCCTCCAAAAGTAATTAACCTGTCCTGTGATTTTTTTTTTCTCACACAACACTGTTCAGACATGAACTTTGTTCTTATACATTAAAGTATGTTGGTTGTCTTTACATTAGAATAATAATGTTTCATATAATCTAAATTTAGATATGGAACAAATAGCTAAATAAATATGCCTCGTATACTGAAATCAAGTTTTTATGTGATAAAAGATTTGCTTTGTTGTGCATTAGAACCACACCAGGCATTTAGTCATATTACAAATTAATGTATTGAGGCCAAACATATAAAATAACATTATAAGCTGAAAAGCGGGCCTCCCCCCGTTTATCACATCACTTCACCACGTGACAGCAGCAAGCAGGCTCCTGATTGGTTAACGTGGCGCGAACAAATGCCAAAGTTCAGATTTTTCAACTCTGGAACGCAAATTCACTTCAAACGCGTGAATGCACAAAAAGCACTAAATAAAATCACTCGCGCAAATTGCGGCAGAAGCTCAATTCGCCTCTTTCGCGCGAACTGGACACACAAATGAGGCGAAATCGCGTCCATCGCGCCGCAGGACCTCCAGACACACGTAACCGCATCTTTACATTGACTTAACATGGAAATCACTCGCTTCAGACGCTTTATTTGCGTTCGGTGTGAACGCAGCATAATAACCCCTCAAAGAGAAAATTAAACTTGATCCTTTAAATAAAGCTGAAATAGCTTTAGATCAAGCATCATTTTCTCCTTGGCCTCCTTGGAGAAAGGTTGCGTTTACACTGCAAGTCCTAATGCACAAATCTGATCTTTTGACCATATCCGATTTTTTGACCCGCCTGTTTACATTCACTTTTGATATGACTGGTATCCGATATCTGTGTTTACATTAATTCCCGGCCAAAATAAATGTCACTGATCGCTTTACTACGCACATTGTAGACCCTCTAGTTTTGAATGGCCGTGCTATTAAAATTATTTATATAATTAATGTCGGGTGGCAATGATTATTTGCCAACATGGACAAGATGCCAGGTTGTCATGCATGTTTTACAGCACACAAAATCTGACCAAACAAAGAGGCCTACATACAGGAAAATAACTATTTTTTTTTAAGTTTTTTTTTTTTTTTATCTACAGCTCGTTAGATCTAGAATTCTAAAGTGAAATAAAGTAGTGCTGTAAGATTACATTTTTTAATGAATTCGAATGAATTAACAAGAGAGAGAGAAGCCTAATAGTGAAGCTTGTTTGTTTAATTTCCTGTAGCTAAGTTATCACCTCATTGCTGAGGAATATTATGTAGCTTTCAGTATTAAAACCGTTTTATTTATAAAACTCATGGGGCAGAGGTTGAAAGCTCCTGAATGTTCGTGTGCACGCACACAATATCTTTCCTTTATAAAGTTTCCACCTCAATAAAAAGCTGTGAGCGAGCGCATACAGGCACGTCTGCCTCATAATGCAACATTAAAAAGCGATCTCTGTGGGCAAACGTGTCGCCCTCGCCTTCATGTAAATGGGCACTAAGTTACAACTTAAGCACTACAAAATATTATTGCGTTGCATTAAACTTAGTTGAAGCGTAACTCTAGGTATAAATTAAATATTTACGGAAGCCTCCGATCAGGAGTAACAAAATAAAATAGACTGACTGAACTGCATTGTTACGTCCTTAGGGATGTTTATAGTGTCTTTGGGTGTGTTTTGTGTTTCTCTTTTTGGTCTCTTTTGTCTCTCTTACTTTCACAGGCCGTCGCTGATTGGCTGTTTTGCCTGTCAGTCATTCGTAATGAGTTGAGTGGGTGTGCCATGTGAGGCGGGATCCTCATCATCCTGATGCTTGACACCTGGAGAAGCCCTAGTTAAGGAACATGCTACTGCCAGCGAGAGAGAGACTTTTTAGCCGTTTCTCAATATGCGTTCTTGTCTATACTTGTGTTCTTGTGGACTTGTGAAACGTCATCAGTCGCTGCCCAAGTACTGTTCCAATTCAAAGTTCACATCTGACCAAGTCCAGTTCAAATCCCCGGATGTGTTCTTGATCCGCCCCTTTTACCGAGGATGCATCGAGAGGTGACTTGTGCGGACTTGAGACAGCCAGGTATCCCAGAATGCATCTCACACCAACCAGCAAGCATCAATAGCAGAGGAGAAACCCCGCGTAATTTAAAAATACTGCTGTTATTGTCACGAAATGTAGTTTTAAGTGTATTTCAGGCGAGAATGTAGTTGTTTAAAGATCAAATCTTTGGTTTATTTATAAAGATAGCGCCTATTTGAAAATTTGATTTGACGTTTTCGGAGTTGTGAGAAGTTGGGCTGGGGGGGGGGATGCAAAATTGTTGTTGCATTGTTAAAAGTTTCGGTGCATAGGACGACCTATATCCACGATCGCTCTCCATGGTTCTAACCGAAGAAGAGCGCTTTGGAATCTCCATTACGCATCATACCTGGGCTGCATTTTCCGATAACGTTACTCTTAGCGCGCTACGAAGACTCTTAAGATATAACTTAACTAAAGGTATACTACCACTAAAGGTATACCATTGCTAGGCGTCTTCAGGGCTATCATCCACTCGCGAGGCAGAGGCGATGAGAGGCAGAGGCGCTGGCGCCCTCCTAGCAACAGCGCTGTTTTTGGTAAAACATGATTTTGACGACTTCATTAAGTTTTGTTTTGTAGAAAACTCTTTTTTAAAAGATTTTCGTTTTGTATAAATTGTATCTTAATTTTGATCAATGTTTTATCAACAAATTGCCCGTATTTATTAAATAAGAAGCAAATATAAGCAGGCAATGTAATAAGGCGCCATGCAGCACAACTTGCATTTCACGCGAACTGGAGGGCGCTGAAACTCAGCTTGTGCCTCACAGATTTGAGAAATATTGACTATCTATTACAGAAAGCTTGAAATGTCTACTTTTAAACTAAAATATTCAAACCATAATAGGCTATTCAAAATAAATAGGCTACTCTCTGATTATCCATATGAAATGTGCATTTCTCTTTGCAGCGACACAGAAAACACCAATTTATTACTAAACAAATAAATGTCTCCTTGCTAATTTAGACACATTCATAATCATTACTTTAACCGGTTCTTTGTGGCAAGCTTTATGCGTGCATGCGGTCATAACGCTTATTACTCTGTACCAGCCTATTTAAGTAGCCTAATTAAATTAATATAAAGGGGCGATTTGTCCACAAATGGCTTAAATGAACAACTACTAGTCGACTAGAAAAAAAAATTAGTCGAAGGCAGCCCTTATTCCACATATTTTCGAACCAGCAGGCCATTCTGGGTTGAGCGAGCGACCCTGCGGAGAGTGAGCGGAGCAGAATATTCAGAAATGCGCTCTCCGCTCACAAGCTCTGAAAGGAACAAACCCGAACCACTGTCTGCTGAACTTGCGCAGAAACATCAAAATAGACATAGCCAGCTTTTTAAAAACTAAACATTTAGACTATTTTAGTGCACTGAATTTATTTTCAAAAATACGGAACAAAGTGCGTTCCGTATCAGTTCAATACGGAACAAGACTTTTATGTGTCAAATACGGAACGATTCCGTATTATACGGAACGGTTGGCAACCCTAAGCGGGAAGGAGGAGAGGGGATAGGTAAGGCCGTCACGTGACATACATTTACACAAGTTGGATTTTTGTCTATACACTAGGTTAGGGATTCATGCCACCCTCTGTATTTTTGTTTTGTTAGTTAGAGTAGTTTAGTTACGACGTCACGGACGTTGAAGACTTTTTCTTTGATCTTTCTTTTTTTCAGGATTAGATATAAATGGTTTAGTTGGTTCCTTTTTGATTGTTATTTTTGTTTGTTTGGTACAATCCTGTTTTGATTTGTTCATATATAAAATATTAATCACTTTACCTTTTATTAAATTAAGTTTAATTGATTTTGTCGTGTTTCTCATTTTATTCAGTGCTCAATGGTGACAGGTGTCTGAACTGGCTTAATGTTCCCCTTCTAAAAATTCCTAGACGGTTGTTAGCCAAAGAAGGGTCGTAACATGCATCAATAAGCTTGTTTTATCTGACAGACTTGAATTATTTAAACATTAATGGTAATGCTGACATTTACACTTGCTTACATTTGAAGAGAGAAAACTTTATTTAGTAAAAAGATTTCTTTGTTAGTGGCTCTTCAACATCGATCTATCCCATCACTCTGTTGTGCATGTCAAATAAAATGTCATAATTAATTGTCATGTCATTTCTGACGTTGTTGTTTTTTTGTATCAGTATTTGATCCTTATTAGTTTCAAGTACAGTTTCTGAATATTATTTACATAAAACACAACATACATTATTCGTGATCAAGTACCCAGATAGCACACGTACGTCGGGCCGACGTTGGCCCAACATCGAGCGTCGGCCTCCCTCCCTATAACATCGCAAAGGCGTCGGCCAGGCGTAGGCAGATCTCTTGTCAGTCAGTGCTCTATTTCCCAGCTCCGTTACGTCGGCTTTAGGTCGGCCCACTATACGGGAGGCCGATGTCGCGTTGTGCTTGTGAACTTTCAAGTCGCTTTCAAACACTGGAGCGGCCGCGGCGCAGAGTTGCCATGGAAACGCCGCGGGACCACTGCGACTGGTAAGCAGGAAAACTCCCTCTCTCGCGGTTGTTTTCAAATTCACTGCTTTCAGGTGATATTAGTCTCTAAAATCACACGGATAATACACACAACTGTTCTTGACACTTCTCTTACTTGTAATTGATACGCTTATGTTGAATATTTACTTTTATAGACATGGCTTTGTGTCTTCGGAAAAAGTCCGTTAGCATCTCAACCGTTTTCAGAAGAGTTAAGCTAAGTTAACGTTGACTCGGTTGAGCTTTTGTTTATGAAAGTTTGGGCTTTTAATCACCTCTTATGTGTATATGAGAGGTTTTGTAAAGGTTTTACTTGGAAGTGAACTAATTTATTTTACACAAACGTAAACATAAACGTATGTAATCGGTGACGTCACTTACATGGAGAACTTACACTTAAGTTACATGGTTGAAACTAGCTCAGTGGTAAACAAATATTGATTAAAAAAAATGTTCTGTGATTTCAGCAGCAACAAAATAACAGAGGGAAAGCTCCACGACTTCAACATTTCTGAAGAAAGCTACTGCTGGAGAAGTAGGAAATACAGGTAGGTAGGTAACGTTAGGAAATCCAAAACTAAAGAATTAATTACTGATTTTAGGAAACAGAGTCCCCCTCTTCCCCTCACTATCATAACCTATTGAGATAATACAAGAATACAACCTTGGCACAATAATTGATAGTAAGCTATGTTTTGAATCACACACACTGATGCTGTTTGTGCCAAAGCCCAGCAGCGAATGTATTTTTACCGTAGACTGAGAAATTTTAACATTGACCCCACTTTGATGAGAATGTTTTATTCTTGTTTTATTCAGTCTGTTTAACCTTCAGTTTTATCTGCTGGTTTGGTTCCTTGTCTACAAAAAACGATTAGAGAGTATTGTTAGGACGTGTAGCAAGATTGCAGGCTTTAACTTTCCCCCTCTCTCACACATTTAGCAGCTACTCCAACAGAGTGGCAAAGAAGGCACTATCTATTGCAGCTGACCCTAGTCATCCTTTGTCCTGCCAGTTCAAGCTACTTCCCTCAGGCCGTAGGTACTCCATGCCCAGATGCAGGTCAAATAGATTCAGAAACTCATCTCAGAAAAGCATTTCACCTCTGCTGTAGCTTATATATAATATAGCTTAGCTATAGCTTCTTACTTGTAATAAACCTGGCATTATATAATAATATTGTTGGCTCTGTGACAAATGGTTTGTTGTGTTCCTAGATCCTTCAATGTTGATGCCCTGGCCTCCACTGTAGCAGAGTTGGGCGGATCATCATCTCTTAAGGCGCTATGAACCATATGATTAGTAAGTAAAACTTCAAACATACACTAATGTCTAACATGCACTAATTGTGTTGGTAAAAAAATTATGTTTTGAAAGAAGTCTCTTATGTTCACCAAGAGAGCATTAAAAACAATAATATTGTGAAATAATATAACAAATTTTAAATAACTGTTTTCTATGTGAATATATTGTAAAAAGTAATTAATTCCTGTGATCAAAACTGAATTTTCAGCATCACAGCTTCATATGATCTTTCAGAAATCATTCTAATTTGATGATTTGACGCTCAAGAAAAATGTATGATTATTACCAGCTTTCATTTTCTCAAAGGCGTAGCAGGATACCCAGGGCTTGGTTTACACCTATCACAATTTCTAGCCACTGGGGGACCATAGGCAGGCTAGGGGAACTCATATTAATGTTAAAAAACCTCATAAAGTGAAATTTTCATACCATGCAACCTTTAAGTGTTTTATACCAGTTTTCTATGTGAGGAAAACGCTTAACTGTACATAGTAGTCTATTTTTAATTAGTATGGTGTTTACAGAGTTATCATTTATTTATTTTAATATCACTGTCTATGCGTTAAGTCACGTTGTGCAAGTGCAAATCTCTAAATTCAACTTTGAACTTTGGTATTTTACAGGGGACAAGTTCTCAAATTCACATCTTTATGCTCTTGAGTTTTGCTACTCTTTTACTTTCATAAATAACCTTCCTGATAATGTTCGGGGCTCAGACACACTCTCCCAATTTAAATCTAGACTAAAGACACAACTCTTTAGCCAAGCATTCAATTAACACATCTCATAATCTTGTTTTACAGTTAATATGTGATGAAATAGTAAAAAGTGCACATGATCATCTTTTGCCTGAAATAATATGAACTGCAGCTATGCTAATGTTTCTCCTGTTGCTTCCCTGTTTCTATCTCAGGATGCTCAGCAAGTTCACTAGAGATTACAGCAGCTCCAGTTTGGATCCAGCCTCACTTGTGAAGACTTCAGATGATGGCAACTATAGATGGACACAAAACTGCCAGATATTAAGGTGGGGTAAGCGATATTTCAAAAACGCTGTTGGACACTGTTGATATTTGGAATGAACCCAAACAAACACACCCCTCTCTTCAATGCTCCACCTCCAAAACTCACCAGATTGCCCAGCAGCCGCATCACCTTATTGGTGTAAATAACTAATTTATGTTATTGCATGACCTGCTCAATAAAAGCGCAACACTAAGAACGTTTCAGGAAACACGTTTTTAATTATGATAAGGGCTGGATTTCCCGAAACCTTCTTAACGCTACGTCGTTCCTAAGTTATACCTTAAGCTGTACCTTATCGTTAATACGTGTTTCCCGAAACGTTCTTAGTTAATTGTACCTTCTGTAAGTCATACGTTCGGATATTTCCCCACCGGTTAATCAAAGTGTGACAACACCGGTAATACCATAATAGAAGTGACGCGCATGCGATGCAGCGTGCTCGTTTTTCCAGGCGCGCATATGCCACAGCGAGATGAAAACATCTCAACTTTTCAGAATGCCACAAGCGCACCGCAGGTCATGTGACAAAAACCAACCGATCAGCTTTGGCCTTTCCGTAACAACATGGAAAACTCGGCCGAACAGCCGATCATAGCTGTACAGGGCGAGTTTTTATTTCTCATCTCCATAAATATATCTAGTAGTAAAGCTAATGCAAGGGCTAGAAATCAATTAATCCTTTGCTGATACTTCCTTGTCATCATGGAGAGCGCAGTTCATGGTTGCATAGCAACGACAGACGCCACGGGAGCGCAAGAGCTTGTAGAAAGGAGAGAGCGCTTTCCACACGTTTTTAGACGTGATATGTGAACGGCCCCTAATTCAGGGTAAACTGAGAATCTATTTGGTTTAAAATCATATTTGTTTTGTTTAAAATGGAGATCACGATAACATACATCAGAATAACATGTTTCAGTCTACTTAAAAAAAGATACTCAATTGAATCATTAATTCAAACACTTTTAAAAACAATTAATTCAGTGTCTCATTCATAAACACCTGGGCTGGGTTTCCCGATAGCGTTGTCTCTTAGCATGCTACGAAGACTCTTAAGGCCCGTTCACACCAAGGACGATAACTATAAAGATAACGATAAAGATATAATTCTAAAAATCGTTCTCCATATTAAAGAATAACAGAGTTCACACCACAACTGTAACGATAAAGATATGAGGAACGATATTGTTGGGATCACTTTCAGAACGATTTTTTTCCAGCTGTCAAACGATAAAACACTGACAGCCAATCAGAATCCACTCTAATTTAAAGGTGTCGCGCATTTAAAATGGATCTGGATCATCCGGGCGCGCGCGTGCTTAGAATAAAAAGACCGTTATCGGTCGTTGGTGTGGACGCATATATAGTTATCTTTATCGTTATCTTTATAGTTATCGTGCTTGGTGTGAACGGGCCTTTAAGGTATAACTTAACTAAAGGTATACCATTTATAGGCGTGTTCCCCGAACCATACCTTAGAAAGCTGCTAAAGATATTCCTTCTTCCGTGTGACGTTACCCAGTGCTGCCCGTGGCGATGCTGCTGAATCTGCTGATATCGATGGCTCGAGAATCAATTATTCTCTCGTGCAGGGGCTGCTTCACTGCGTTAAAGGAATACTCCACCGTGTTTTCATATTAAACTATGTTTTTCCCTTAACTAAGACGAGTTGATACATACCTCTCTCGTCTCAGTGCGTGCACTTAATCGCTCAGGCGCGGTGACACTTTGAAAGCCCAGTTCATTCAATACGGGCCAAGCAGAGAAACAACCAAACACCTCCACGTTTTCCCTATTTAAATACAGTTACTCGAGTAGTGTAACTCGACCTAGGACGGTGACACAAAACAAAACGTTGCGCTTTTCTAAGCGTGTAAAATGGATAACTATATTGTATGGCGGAATACCATTGCAAGTGCTTGTAAGCACTTCGTCTTGGCGCAGTAATATCTTCACTAGAGGGAGCGGGGGCCGGTGAGAGGATTTTTCACGAGTGAAGATATTACTCCGCCAAGACGAAGTGCTTACAAGCACTTGCAATGGTATTCCGCCATACAATATAGTTATCCATTTTACACGCTTAGAAAAGCGCAACGTTTTGTTTTGTGTCACCGTCCTAGGTCGAGTTACACTACGCGAGTAACTGTATTTAAATAGGGAAAACGTGGAGGTGTTTGGTTGTTTCTCTGCTTGGCCCGTATTGAATGAACTTGGCTTTCAAAGTGTCACCGCGCCTGAGCGATTAAGTGCACGCACTGAGACGAGAGAGGTATGTATCAACTCGTCTTAGTTAAGGGAAAAACATAGTTTAATATGAAAACACGGTGGAGTATTCCTTTAACTGAGAAAGCGGTGTTCTTTATAAAAGCAATTAAGAAATGTACGCGGGTTGGGTGAAAATAAACACTGACATTATGGATTCGGATGGCAATAAAATCACAGACTTACCCCTGTAAATGTTTAAAATACCATACGAACCCATGAGAAACAGTTAGCATCTACTTACAATTTAACTGACAGTATGCTTTCACTGGCCTTTGAAAGCACTCCGCGGACGGCGCCGTCTTTTAGCACAACTATTCGCTGTATCGCTGCCATAGTTTGAGCAAACTCCCCACAACAATCATTCCCTTTAAATAGACTATTAAACCTATTAAACTATTAAATGGTTTGCCAGCTGATGTACCTTTGATTGTTGTTAGATTTTTAATTATATTATCCAGTGTAATGACAATTTTATTCTTAGCTTTAGTCCTAACTGCTTTTTCTCAATGTTTTTCACTCTGTTACAGGTTGCCAGGAAGAATCCTTCTCTACATTGTTGCTGTTCCTTTTTGATCCCTTTTCTACTGGAGTTCTTTCTGGTGTCATTAAAATGTCTTAACTTGAATTGTGTCTGTTCATTATACTAGAGACAGTTACACACAAAATTAAGAAGATATTTTTCAATGTCAGTATAGCCTACTTTTTTCATATTGGATAGTCAAGTAACTCCAGGGCTGTATATATGTACATAGACATTGAGGGGGACAAGTCCTACACTGCAAAACATGCTTTTCTTACTTTGTATTTTTGTGTTGTTTCCAGTCCAAATATCTAAAAATTCTTAAATCAAGAAGCATTTACTAGAGAAGTAAAATAACATAAGAAATTCTATTTTGTTTTCAGATAAACAGAGTAATTTAAGTAATTTTTGCTTAAAACAAGCTAAATTATCTGCCAGTGGGGTAAGAAAAAATAATCTTGATTCAATTGGAAAACAAGATTATTTTTTCTTACCCCACTGGCAGATAATTTATCTTGTTTTAAGCAAAAATTACTTAAATTACTTTATGTTTATCTGAAAACAAAATAGAATTTCTTATGTTATTTTACTTCTCTAGTAAATGCTTCTTGATTTAAGAATGTTTAGATATTTGGACTGGAAACAACACAAAAATACTAAGTAAGAAAAGCATTTTTTGCAGTGTATAATTATACGTCAATAATAACAATAGTATGTCAAAGTTAGAAATGGCCAAACTGGAAATTCAATATTGGAAATTCTTGCTCCGCTCTGTTTTTAGGATGGCAAAAAGGTTTAAAAGTTACATTTTAGGCTGGTCTACCTTACAGAGACCATCCAAATAGATAGCCAATCAAATCATAGAAGGCGGGGTTTACTGTTCACAGAAGCAGAGCATGTATTTCATCAGTTTAACGTTGAAATAGTGCGAGGTAAGATGGAAGTGTAAAACTACTCCACTTTTTTTTCTTGAATATGGCCATTTTGAGGGATGAAAGTTGCATGTGTTCAGTATCAAAGCTATTTTATCAATTTAAGTCTCGGGGCAATGTTGACTACAGTTTATGTGCTGCTGAGTGAGTGTTGCAGCGCGATCTCCGCTCTGTGTGTGTGTGTGTGTGTGTGTGTGTGTGTTCGTAAGTGCGTGCGTCAATGAAAGCAGCGCATGGTGTCTAATGTAAAGAGTAGCCCGAAAGGTCCGACCTATAAATAAAGGTCCTATAAAACCCATGCAGAGCTGCCAAAAGATTTACAGCTTTGCATCGTTCAAACATCGGCCGGAGATCATTTGCGATCAAAGGCCGACGTCGAGGAGACATATTGCCGATGAGCAAACGATCTCTGAGCGACATCGTGCCGATGGAACTTTGTACATCGGGCCAACGTCGGCCCGACGTACGTGTGCTATCTGGGTAGTATCGTATTTAATTATTTTTTTAATTTATTTTATCGTCGGTAACGTAAGGCAAAATAAGATCAAATTAAGGATAAAGGGAAATTAACAGCATTTCAACAGCTTTTGCTCACGTATTTGAAGCATTTTATACGACTATGAATTACTTTACAGAGAGCTTACGACCTACTAGTTATGTTCTGCAGAACAAATGGTGCAACTGAATAAAATACAGAGTTAGTTATAAACTAGCTAGTAGTTAATAAGCCTCTAGTGTGGACTTTGTTCCAATTTAAGAAAGAACGCAACCCAACCCAGGAGAGCAGAAAGGGAACAAAAACCCCTGCCAACAGCAAATTAATTGAGAACATGTACAGGACAAAATAGTTCAGATTTGAGAATGAAACCAACCTGTTTGTTCCTCAGTATCTTCTTGTTTCACTCTGAATGTTTCTTCAATCCTCATGTCTTCCCTCCCTCTCTCTTTAATAAACGCCATCTTTGTTTGTTCCTCAGCATCTTCTCGTTTCACTCTGAATGTTTCCTCAATCTTCATGTATTCACTTTCTCTCTCTTTAACAAACGCCATAAACGCGTTAATAAACGCCATCTTTATAATAGTGTCACGCAGACCAGCAGTTTTTCAGTTTTTCTCTGTAATGATAAAGATGAGAATAATTGACAGAAAGATAAATAAATCCAAACTAAATCTCAAAGTGCATCTCAATCAGCTCTAGTTCAGTAGTAGTTCAGCACACTGTGAGCGTGTGAGTGAAAGATCATGGAATAAAAATAAATAAAGAACGAATAAGTAAGAGAAAAAAATTGTCACTTAATATTTATTTTTAATATTAGGTATTTAATGATTAGAGTACACTTTATGAAAGTTGAACACAATTATTTTAAAACTAAGTTGAAATAATGCGGGCTGACGACCAACAGAAGCAAATTCTATTAACAACCTCATAGATCACAGAAAGGCTGTCTTTAAAAATGTATAAGTTATTGTTAAAATTCAGTATCACTATGGAGCAAATGAATGGAACATGTTGTCCAATTATGTGTTGAAAAGAACAAGCAGTGAAGGAGTAATATGTGAGATTATGTTAAAGAAAAAGTGGTCATGTTTGAAACATTTGCTTAGGAATTAGGCTAGTTCAGTTGACTCAATTTCGAAAATCTCAGTTTGTCCATCACTACTCGCCAGGGACCGAATTCGTGTTACAGACAAACTTATTCACGATATCGAGCGAAATGAGACGCATGTTTTTCTGTTACTCGTGTGAATAAGCTAAACTGACAAAAATAACGTTAGTTAATTTTAGGTAAAGCATTTCAATGGCATTACAATATTGTACATTCAATATTAATGAATTACTTTTATATCGTTTCTAAAAACTATAAAATTGCCTGAACGGTTAGTATCATTTAAACACTCTAAAAGCTTAAAAAGACTAACCTTATCCCTAACCGAATCACAGCGCGACGCAGCCGAATGACGTCATGTCATCAGATCAAAATAAAAGTCCTGTGTAGTGCGGAGAAATTATGTAAAAAAAAATTGTCACAAGTATTGAAAGTTTTACTCGTGGTGAAATGAATTTATGTATGCACACACACACACACACACACACACACACACACACTCAAACACACACACACACACAAACAATGTATCAGTTTAATTATGTGATACCAGTGTGACATTCTGTCTAAAAAGAAAAACAGTCATGTATGAGTGCAGAACTAGGGATTGGGAACTTTTTGTTTGATACATTTATTATAAGAACCACAGCAAAAACTATTATTTTACTTTTAAATGAAAACAAGGTTTGTCAATAAAATCAAACTCGTAGTGGGCCACATACTTTAAAAACACACAAAAAACAAATATGCAACAATTAATAGGCAATAATGTTGAAATATGTTATTATTAATTGTGAAAAACTAATTGTTTTTGTGCCACCACCAACTTTGACCTAATGTCCATGAGTGAGTATGTTCTATACACGGGTTTCTTGCATACAAACAATACCGGATGCGCACGCATCCAGGAGGCAAAAAAACGCAATCTGTTATGCCGAGTTCTGTAAAAGAACATTGTAATTAAAGTAGATTTCGCATTGTTTGTAATTTCGTGTTGACTCAATAATAAACTGCAATTTCAGAGTTGGATCTGTTTGTTTGTGTTTCATATTAATATAACATTGTGTAAAACGTCCAATGAAACAAAATCCGGACACACTGTGATGCATGTATGAATTATCATGTTAGACTAAGTTAGTAATGTAATAGCCAATGTCAGCAGTGCAGCATCTATAGAGCCCGAATTTGCTTTTATATAAGTTAACCTTGTTTACGTTACTTTACGACCTGCAACATTTCATGACTGCACGCATATAACGTCACTTTACTGTAAATCAAAGATTTGACGATGGATTATGTGGGAAGCCTTAGTACCTCCGACCGTGGCAATTTTATTAAAAAACTTACTCTCAGCAATGGTGAGATCTTGCTGGATCCCTACGCAATACATGACGATCTTTGGATTGTGGATGACAAGAAGTGGCCAGCAATTGTATGGCCTGATATATAGATAATTATCTTATTCAGACACCAAGTGTGTATACAAGAGAAATGATTAGAGCGTACAAATCCCTTGATGCATACAACTACGCGCTATGTGGTCATGTGCAGCTCGTCAAATACTCTGATGCTGCACCGGATTTTTGCGTGTTGAGGTCAGATGTGCTCCCTAGTCAAAGGCAAGGCATTAAAGCCAAGCCTTATGATGCCTGGGTGTATGTCCATAAGGGCCTTGGTTACATCCTTACGGCTAACTGGAAATGCATGGCAGGGTACACTCTCACCTCCTTTCGCACCATCAGGACCCCAATCTGCCCTTCTTATGGCTTGAAGCCATAACCTCCGCCGGTTTTTGGCCAAACCATGCTTCCCCCTAGTAATGTTGAACATCAGACACCCAGCACTGGCTCGGTTGGTACAATTGACCACGCAACAACTCCTTGGCATTTTGACTTAGCGACAACACCACCACTATGCTACTAGCCTAAACCCTTTACTCCGGTACGAAGACCGCGGGTCTTTTTTGCCTCCTGGTTGCGTGCGCAAGCAGTGATGACGTCGCCGAGAAATCCATGTATACGAAGCATTATGACCTGGGCTGTCATTTCTGCAGTCTCTTGACACGATATGCCTATTTCACAAAATGGCGGCGGAGATCAGAAGTAGGGAAGCAATACTTCCGGTGTGGTGGACAAATGATTCCTATTGAAGAGAAGAGTCCGAGCTTAGGACCCAAGCAATCCGATTGGTTCAAAGCATGTTTTTATGGGTAATCGCTTTAGTGCCTGGTTACAAATCATACAAAATCACTTTATTATAGAAGATGTTTGTACAACGTTATAACGAGTCATTAATGTATTTGAACTTATACTGTACGTTTCATATACTAGTATTTAACCGAAGCTATAGATTGTGAAATTAAACATTTCTCGTTGTTAGTGTGTTTTTTAGTTAGCTTAGATAATAGCATAGCATACAGCTAACGTTATCATGTTATGAGCTTTACCTGAGCTTATACTGCACTGATACTGCCTTAACGTATTCACAGCAATTCGTAATGCAATTATAATTATGTCATTATTTTTTTATCGTAATAATCAGCGCAAAATGTTACAAGTACACTTTTTTTTATTAAAAGAACCATAAAATAATGTTTATTTGTGTATATTACTATTTTTCTTATTAACAGTTTAGACATTTAAATAAATGACAGAATGCTAGATATGTTTTGTGGGTACTTTGTATAAATATTAATTGGTTGTCTAGCCTTGACTAAAGAACAGTATAATAAAATTACGGAATCACAAATCTTAATGTAATCAATCAAACCCCTTAATTCATATAATAATCTTTTAGTTTTATCCTGACTAATGAAAGAAATAACATTTTTAGGTATGTTTTGTGATGAAGTTATTTGTTATTAAGCAATAGGGCATAATCTACTTTTTATTATAAGCATGCCATTTGTGTACTAATGCATATGATTTATGTTATAAGTAATTCTTAAAACAGAACATCATACAATACAATAACATTTAATGTAATAAAATTAGAAGCAAAATGCACATAGTTTTAGGACATTTATAGAGCTTTTTAAAATACACAACAATACAAAGCAGCTTTAAACCGATATACTCTAGTATGTCTTTAATTTCCTAAATACTTTTGTGATAGTCCTCTGGCTATACATTGGGAAGATTAAAAAACAATTAATGTTGAGTTAGCTGTGTTAAAATATTTAATGAACTGTAAGGTTAAAGTATTTTTTAGGTCCATCCTGGATTAGCTAATGAGACACAAATAGATGCAGTGTCTTTTGCTGAATGTAAAGTCAAATCTTTAGTTTGAAGTAAATTCATGTTGTATGTGCAGTCAATTCTTTGTGGAACCATCCTAAGGCCTAGATGATGCAGTCAGTTGAGATGTGCCGAGGCACCATTTCCCCTTGGCATTTCAGTGAGCCTTTCACAATTTCCTTGGAACAACTCCTGAAAAAAAAAATTTGTAAAAAGAAATCACAAAATGTACACATTTCATACATGTTTTATTAAATCTATTTCAATGTAAGGTAAATGTTTTTGTTTAAAACAAACAATTATACGTTTATACTTACTAATATAATTACAAAACAGATAACAAATATATTTACAATGAATAACACTCAAAATAGTATCATCATAAACAAAACAAAAATCAATAAATAAACTCTGACTTTTGGTAAAAGTTTTTGTTTAAAACAAACTGTATACCTTTATACTTAATAATATAATTACAAATATAATTACCATGAATAATAATCAAAATAGTATCATCATCAATTAATGAATCTACTCTGACTTTTTACAGGCTTAATAATGCTTCAGTGTGTGTTGCATGGCACACACATGTGCTTGGTGAGGCGCCTCTGCTTGCCCTTGCGTGTGCTGGAGAGGCAGACCTTGCAGTGCCGCCTGGTCTTGCTGCCCTGGGAAGTGGTCTGAGGGACTTCAGATGGGAAGTGCCTGGCTGTAAGGCGCAGAGGAGTGTTTAAGGCATGACGCCCTCCTTTGGTTGGACATCATAATGTGCTGTAATCCTCTAACAGCCCTCTTATCAGGTTTGTCCTGAATTGTAGGGAGGTGATTTCCTTTCCTACTCATAGTAGAGCACATCAATAGGGAGTGAGGAGAATATACAAGTATAGTATGTGACAGTGTGGTCTGTTTATTATTGTGAAATTTTTAACACTTTAGATTACATTAATTTTAAATTGTATCATTTTTATCTTGTTTATATTTATTATTAGATGATTTGTATAAATTTTTAACCAGTAATTTTCCGGTAGACGATGTGGCTGTTGAGTAAAACAGTGTCAATTAGGTGAAAGAAGATCTTCTTGTACCACTTGGTAGACTTTCTGGTGCATTCATGAAAACCAGTCAACATGTCAGCTTTGTCAACTGCCCCCATCTTTTTGTTATACTCGAGCACACAGACTGGCTTCATCCTTGGTTGCCCAGTGATGTGATCCAGCTTCCCTGTGGCTGCCATACCAGTTGGGTGGACTGTGGTGAGGACATGAACATCCCTCTTGTCATGCCATTTTACTGCCAACTGTGATCCATTTTCTTTAAATTCCACCTCAACTTTTGTCATCTTACAGGTGAACTTTGGCATCCCTTTCCTGTTTGTGCGCACAGTCCCACAAGCTCCAGTGCCAAGTGACAAGAGGTGCTGGAAAAGTGTGGGACTACTGTACCAGTTGTCCACATAAAGAATATGAACTTTTCTTAGGTAAGGTGCTAGACGTGTCATCACAACGGACCCAGAAATCCCAAGTCCTTGGTAATGTTGGATGTCAGTGGTAGATCCGGTGTAAATGATCATGTCCTGCACATAACCAGTTAGCACATCACACAAAACAGAAAACTTGACCCCAAATCTGTGCCGTTTAGATGGAATGAACTGACGAAATGCCAGCCTGCCTTTCCACTTCATCAGCGACTCATCCACACACAGATCCCTGTATGGCACAAAAATGCGACGAAAGGAGGAGGTGAGAGCAGTGAATATGTTTCTGATTTTTTTCACATTGTCGCATTGTTTGCGAATTGAAGACAGCGGAGGAGCAGAAGGAAGCGGTCCTGTGAAAACAAAGACCCGAAAAATGCTGTCAAGAGCATGGGGTCTGTGCTCCAGTAATCACGAAGTGATGTTTTTTTGATCACCCCCATTGGGAGAACTGACACTAAAAATGTACATTTCAGGGATATTTGCTGGAACCCATTTAACCATTTTCCTTTCTGTAACGTCACGCCAGCAGAGGGAGCCCTCTCCCGAGTACTGACTGTGTGCCACTCCCTCTGCTTCACTGTTTGAGAGACATTTAAGCATGGCCTGGCTAACAGGCCATTGCGAAGTATTGCCAGTCTACCTGCCTTACTGAGCGTTCTCTTGTCATTGTCTTGCTTATATCGTGTATGACCTTTGCCAGCTTTGTTCTGTTTTTGCCTCTTGGATTATCCCTTTTGCTCTGCTGTTTGGATTGGACTGCCACATGGTGTATTACCTCTGCCTGCCTTAAGTTTCTGCTATCTGCCTGCCGATTTTGTCTTGTTTGCTGTGGATTTTAATAAACGACTGCATATGGATTCTGCCTCGGCTTCCGCCTCGTCACACTTTCGTTTCCCTTTCTTGCAAGTCAGAGGCATAGCGGTCTGTTTCCTCCACAATTTCTCTGAGGACATCTTCTGTGAGGAACAATTTAAAACAATTGACCTCACTGGGCGATTCTGGTGGATTTTGCACACCACGCAACTGGTTGTCAAAATTGCCTGGGCCAGGAGGATTAAAAAGGTTGGTTGCCTTCCATGACAATGAGTTTACCTCTTCTGCCTCATTTGACATGGGTAAATCATGGACTGGTGTTGTCTCTTCACCTTCGATGTTGTCAAGAGCTTCAAGGTTTGGGGGAAGATCTTCATCGCTGTCAAAAATCTCATCAGAATAAAAAAAAAATGTCCACAATTTCCTCATTTGTTTTATATACATTTTCTGTCATTTTCTCTGAAGAAGTTAAAAACTGGTGAACTTGATTAAAGTTGTGTCTCAAATTAGAACAAAGGCGAGTGTGAGGTAACAGTGACGTCAGCTCTACATCACTTGTCAGCGAAAAAAAAAAACTCGCTATGCATGACAGTTAAAATCTTTTTTATTTATTTTTTACAAAATATTGTTACAAACTTGTTAACTACATTGTTAAATATATGTAAGGGAACTCCTAATGTGTTTTTAATACTTGGAGAAATAAAGATTATGTTAGTTGATTGGTAAGTTATCACAGGCTATGGGCGCCGCCATTATTGATTTACAACATGCAAGATCATCCATGTCTCCTGAAATATATAACAGTAACCCCCGCTTCACTGCTGCTCACGTGCTTCTCCTGCTCCCGGTGTGAATGCACTCATTGATTAACATGCACGTCGAAAAAAATACGCGCTGCTCACGTGTATTGACAAGATGTGTGTGTGAAACGGCCGTTTTATCTAAGATGTGTTTGAATCGAATAAAACAATATTACATAATGTTTAAAAGGTTATCTTGGTGTTATAGATATTAGTGTGCAATAACAAACTGTATTTAGTTTTTACTAGTATTTTTGTTATTGTGTAATGTAATTTAAAGTGTATGAAACCTAAAATAAACATTAAAATACACTGAACAGTTCTGCCGTGCAAAGGCAAAAGACCGTAACTTCGTTTTTGGTCGAAAATGAGTTATTTATATTTTTGGCACATTCAAGACCTCCTTTATCATGTGGATAAGTATCTTGAATCAATTCCGTTGTTTTTTCGAGAAAATAATGATTTGTCTTAACAGTAACTTCCAAAAGCCCATGAGAAACCAAGGCAGAACACCGTAACATCAGTTACCGCTCTTTGGCTTTGTTTTGGAACGCTCAAATTACGAGTTACGGTGCTCTGCCTTTGTTCAGCCGCGCGTCAATATGAAGTTACTGTGCCGGTGTTCAATCAAATAATGCTACCTACCAGATTGTACGGTTATCTGCCTTTGTTTTAATGTCCATTCAAATTAAAATTACGGTGTAGCCTGTGTACTTTGTACAGCTGCCATCAGTCCCTCTAACTTCTGATGTCCTCAGAGCGGTCAGAACATTTAGTATGGTCTGAACCCGCTCCATCAACAAACGTGCGATATCGATCGCGAAGGATTATGCAGAGTTGACAGAAAAACGTTACACATTGCCGTATCAGATGAATACAACCAAGAATTAAAGCTTGGCAAACTAGCTGGCAGAGTGCCAAAACTTCGCCTTCAGCCCCGCCCTAAACGCGGTCGAGTCAACGCTGGACTAATATATCTTATGGAGGTATTTTGTCATGTCAAATGTATTAATAATGCCATCAGAATGCAACCAAAGCACAGGATACCAATAAGTAGATGGCTATAAATAATTGTAAATCATACAAAATAAATGCCATGATCACTAGATTTTATACAGGTGTTACTATAATGATTTTGTTAATGGTGATCAGCAACTAAATATTGATAATGTGGAAGTTACTGCCTTTTGCCTTGGCATGACTTCTCACTTTTTGCTGACAATACAAAGGCAGAGTACAGTAACTTTAAAATAGTGGTCAAAAGTCAAGTTTGAGCTCAAATTTTTTTTATGTATATAATTTCCATTACTTAAACATCTATTTGCCAGATTTCCAGTGTCCTACCTATAATTAATTTGGCGGGACAACTAAACATCTTTAAAGTCATTTTTCTCAGTTCCACACTCTAGCGACTTAAGGTCTTTTGCCTTTGTAGGGCAGAGTTGTGATAAATGACAAGCGCTGAGTGCATTCTCTGGCTCAGCTCAGTGCCAGTCAAAGCGCGAAAGCAGATTTGAAATTTTTAATTTAGCGGTTGATCATGTCGTATGTGTCAAAGGGTTAATGAAAAAGAAAATATATTTCCCTATATATGAATGCTCAATGTATTAAATTGTTTAACAATATATTTGAAAATACAGAATAATAAACAGAATAATATATTGTGTTAATATATTACAATATATTGAATAATACATAAGCAATTGCTGCTTTTCAGGTCAACTTCATGGTAATGAGCTATGACGCGGTTCGGCGGCAACCAATCAGAATGTAGAAATCCTCCACCTAAAAGGATTCCAGAGAACGCAATCCTGTAAACTTTGGTTCCGACCACATTTTAGTTCCCAAGCAAAATGGAGGAGAAGTTAATCGGTTGCGGGTTTCCCATTGCTCTATGACTTGTCCCTGTTTGCGTACAGGGACATATATATAAAAATTATGCGTGAACCAAGGTGTCTGAAATTGTTGGTGTTTCTGGTGAGTTGCTGATGTGCATTAACGTTATATGTGTGGCGATATGGAAGAAATCCATACCGGCTTTTCACTTTTCCAAATGGGATGGACGGAAACCAATGAGGAAGTGAAGAGGTAATTTTATATAAAAGAGAGAGAGAAACGGAAGAGGGAGAGCGAAAAAAACAACAAACAAACGTGTAGGTTATCGGAGTGGGACACACGCTAACGTTACCTGAAATCAGTCATTGATATTAGTTGCTGGAGGAGTTTCTGTGCATGCACTGACTGGGTGCGATCACCAAAGTGACTGAGAAATTGAAAATTGAGCTCTGCTGCATGGTTCGCCTGCCTGGTGCAACACAATCCAGTCTGGTTCGTTCGCCTGCCTCAGGTACATCATCTGATGATGATGTCCATCATCTTTTAACCACCCCATGCCAAGTCTCCAAACTCTTTCCCCGGTTTGCGGCCACTTCAGAGATTGCCTCACGCAGTCAACACACACACACGCACATGCACACGCTAATTACACGCACACACCAAACGCTTGTTTTGATTATTTATTTTTCTTTGTTTGTTTTTTTTGGGGGGGGAGGGGTTTGGTTGAAATTGAACACGAAAAGGTGAGTTTGTAAAAAGACTAACTATAAGACTCTCTTTATCTTGTTGAATGAAAGCTACGTGAACTGAACTTGAGCAGCAATCTGTTTACTGTTTTTCTTTTTTTTATTATTATTAATTATTTTGTCAATTGTCATGTGAGGCAAAAAAAAGAAAAATACAAACTCTGTGTGAAAATTGAACTTTATGTTCTGGGTTTTTTTTTTTTTTTTGCAAAAGGTTTTCTTAAAATATATCTTTTTTTTTACCTGAAACCCTTAAATCTCTGAATGTGTCATTTAAGCCCTATTCTATGCTATTGTGGGTATTGGAAGGAATTTATTTTGTGTAACAGTGGTTTGAGCTATTTTCGGGGAAACTTCATTACATATATATTGTTTTATGGTGTGTACTGTACTCATTACACCTTTTACCTATTTATTTATTTATTATTCTCAGGTAGGTAAGGAAAGTCGAATCTGAACAAAGCTATAAGCATTCAAAGGGTACTTACAAATTGCTCAGCAGACTTCCCTGTGGTCAGTTCCTGCTTAAGGCTTTTCAGTTACTACGCTGGTAGACAACTACTTGCCAATAATATAATATAAGTTTTATTAAAGTTAACAAAAGTTATATAAAAGTACAATAGTAAAGTTACAATAATAAGTTTCAATCAAGGCACAATCAGCTAGTATCAGGCGTCGAGGGATACTGCGCTATTCAGTATCCATCAGTCCAGTCTCTCTCTCAGTCTTTTATATGAAGACAGTCCAACGTAGGTGCCAATCTCTCTTCTGACGTCATCACATGGAGTGCTGCCAAATCCTCCATCAACGCCTTCAGTTGCTTACGGCGTATTCCTATATAGCGTCTTCGAGCCCTTTTTCTCTTCTTTTTCCTCTTAACCGTCTGTAATATATACCTTAACTACTACATTTTCCATTTATCATAAAAACAATTTCTAATACATAAATGCTTTCTACTCTAAATCAGTCAATACATACATTTCATGCAAGTAAGTAGTTTTCTTTAATAATAGTGAAATCACACAATACATTTTCCGTGCAGCATTAGTAATTGGGTTACATATATTTACTTAAGCAAAAGCATTATTACTACTTAGGTTACATCAGTTTAAAGCAAATCAAGCATTAATCAAGGCAGTATAATTGCAAAATCATCATCTCCATTAACAATTTTTTTTATTTTATTGACAAGTTTTGACTTGTCTGGCGCCCGAACAATTTAAGTTAAATTTATATTTATTAAAGGTATAGTGGAGGATTTTCCCGAATTTTAGAAAAGAACCGCCCTCTCCACTTTTTGAAAAAATGCACGTGCACAACACTCCATCCTACTCCCGAGAGGGAACGCCTATTAAACGTGTGCACGAGAGAGCATGCACGAGCCTAGTTCTCCTCGTGCACGCTCTGTTTACAAGTTGCTGTCGGCATGGCTCATACAAGCCTGCTTTCCAAGACATGATCTGCAATGGGGAAGTAGCTTGTTGCATTTGTGTAATAAATACTATGGTGAACACAGAACACACAAGGTTTTAGAACATTTCAGCGTGATACCTTTTACCATTTGGTCATAAGGCTACTTTAGACAAATTGAGATGTTTACCGTGTCTGCGCGGTGCGTGAATTGTGCCAGGGCTAGCATCGCTAATCATAGCTTACATTAACTTTTACTAACAGTGATTATAAATGGATTTCTCCAAATAGCATGCCAAACTTTACCTGTCGAGTAGAAACTTCGTGACTGAGGCATAAGTGGGAAGCCCAACCTGTGCTTTTAGCGCACGCCAGCGTGTGAAATATTCTCCCAAAAACACTCTGGTCTTGTTTCTTTCTTCAGAGGTCTTTCTCTTCTTGTCATACAATTCGTAGACACTTTTTCTCTTGCGACCCTCAGACATTTTGAAAAAACCCGGTGAGAATGGCGAGCTTCAATGAATGGCTGAAACCGTAGCTCACCACACATATACACCTGAAAGTGCGCATGCGCAGAAAGCGAAAAACTACCTAGGGACGAGCACGTACGACGGCCTTACGTAAACGTATCACCAGAATGATTGACAACTAGGAGGACCAATAGTCTTGATGATCCACCCGGAAAAAGAAAATCCTCCACTATACCTTTAAATGATCAAATTTGATTTGGGGCAACCACCGTTACATATGTTTTCTGGAAAAAAAGCGGGAATTGCATACTAACTTTAGCGCTATAGCACACAAAACAGTGTTGTTGCTGCAAATCAGTCAGTATCAATCAGTTTTTGTCTCTAGCAGGCTACAATTAAATGTGCAACTATGATACGGCTATTTACTGATGCTGTACAATAGCCTACTTTAGCCTGCTAAATTTCATTAGACGTCATTATCAGCGGTTATCATAGGTATCTCATTTCACAGTACATTTGAAGTACAAAATATATTGACACATTCGATAAACGTAGGAGTTGTATCGACCAGAGTGAGAGCTGCGGCGAAAATTTGGGGTGGAGACTAGGGGTGTATGTGGCATATTTTAAAATGAAAGCAGTCACTTCTGCCTTTTTTATTTTACTTTATTTGTTTTACAAATTGCTTAGCTGACCACAGCCTGCTATGCCTTCACTCTCCCAACAGAGTCAGACTGTATTTTCTTCAATCCAACTCAGGCTCTTAGTTGTACTGTACAGTAAGAAAGACATTTCCCTCCCCCGGAAATGAATATTTCTTAGAATGAATAAACAATTAACGCTGAGTGTTCATGGGACGAACAGGTGGGTTAATTGTAATATTAATTTTATTACATTAAGTTAATTCTATTAACTGATCCAAATATTCATAATCAATTATAACAAGTTATGATTGATTATTAATATTTATTTGAGCTAACTCGTTACACTTGACATTATATTTATGTAAATCATGCTTTTTTTTTATTCATTGGTGGCTCTTAAAAGAGCCATTTAAAGGGGACAGCTCTGTCTGTGGAGAAATATTGCATAAATTTCTCCCGGACACGGATGGCCTCCCGTGTGGTGTTATTGCTGCCCACTCGGGTGACCTCCAGTAGGCCAGCAGCTGCTCCGTCTCCAGCAGATTGGTATGGGTGTCCTGGTGATGCTAGTCGACCTCCTCAGGAAGTTGTGCAGGACACAGGTCGCCTTCACACAGGTGTCCATGTTGGCAGGGCTGATCTCAGTGACTCCTCTAGTATACCAAAGGTATTCTCAACAATCAGCCTTGCCTTTGACAGCCTGTATTTGAAAACTCTGTGCCTGCCAGAGAGATCGTGTCCTGGGAAAGGCTGCATAAGGGTCTCGGCGGAGTGGAAACACGTGTGGCTATGGTCCCAAATGCTCTGCACCTGGTAGCAGAGCATCCTGTGGCAGAGATGAGTCCCATCTCGGAGTGCCTAGCCGAAGGTGGAGTTAGCCAGCTCACTGCCATCGCTCGTCCTCCCGTAGCTGCCCACATCCACTACCCGGAAGCAGTACTGGGCATCTACTACTGCTAGGAGCACAACAGAGTAAGTCCCCTTGTAGTTGAAGAACAGGGACCCAGAGTTGTCAGGGGCCCTGATTAATACATGTTTGCCATCGATGGACCCAAGGCAGTTGGGAAAGTTCCACCGATGGAGGAAATCTAAAGCAGGAAAGGTAAAATTTTGCCAACATATTTGCACATATTTTAGTTATGTTTTTAAAAGGGAACGTTTTGCATATATGGACACAACAATTACCTTGTGGACTCCAAAAACTGTTTGACTTTGAATGAACCATTGCCCAGGGGATCCAGTGACCAGGCTCATGGACGGCTCCCAAAATGACACTGTACTTTATTGGATCACACTAAAACAGATAATAATCATTTACAAAATCAGTTAATAAATCTATTAAATTACAATCCACCTAAAAAGGCCCTACAAAAAAGATTGTCCTGTGCATACCTTCAGTCTTGAGTTTTTTCCCTCCCATGTGTCATTTCAAACAAATCAATGTGAAGAGCCTTTTTGTCTCTTATTTGTTTTTTGTTTATTTTCTGTGTGGGCTATGTATGCATTGATGACCTGTGAGACAGATAAATGAATATATAAGAGCAAATCAGTTAAGGATATGTAGCATTACCTTGGATAAATTATATACAATCCAAGTAGACAAGTCAGCCATTCAATTAAAGGAATACTCCACCGTCTTTTCATATTAAACTATGTTATTCCCTTAACTAAGACGAGTTGATACATACCTCTCTCGTCTCAGTGCGTGCACTCAATCGCTCTGGCGCGCGGCGAAACTTTGTTCACTCAGTTCATTCAATACGGGCCAAGCAGAGAAGCTACTAAACACCTCCACGTTTTCCCTATTTAAACACAGTTACTCGCGTAGTGTAACTCGACCTAGGACGGTGACACAAAACAAAACGTTGCGCTTTTCTAAGCGTGTAAAATGGATAACTATATTGTATGGCGGAATACCATAGCAAGTGCTTGTAAGCACTTCGTCTTGGCGGAGTAATATCTTCACCAGAGGGAGCGGGGGCCGGTGAGAGGATTTTTCACGAGTGAAGATATCACCCCGCCAAGTCGAAGTGCTCATAAGCACTTGCTATGGTATTCCGCCATACAATATAGTTATCCATTTTACACGCTTAGAAAAGCGCAACGTTTTGTTTTGTGTCACCGTCCTAGGTCGAGTTACACTACGCGAGTAACTGTGTTTAAATAGGGAAAACGTGGAGGTGTTTAGTAGCTTCTCTGCTTGGCCCGTATTGAATGAACTGAGTGAACAAAGTTTCGCCGCGCGCCAGAGCGATTGAGTGCACGCACTGAGACGAGAGAGGTATGTATCAACTCGTCTTAGTTAAGGGAATAACATAGTTTAATATGAAAAGACGGTGGAGTATTCCTTTAAGCTCACCTCACTTTCAAGCTCTTCTTCATCGGGAGCTGTCCTCACAATGTCCCAATAAAAAAGTTTGTAGGGCCCCATTCGAGACAGCAGGACATGTGATCTTTTGCCTCCCCAGGCATCCCTTATGCCTTTGTATGAGGAAAAAATATTAATTGAAATAACTTTAGTGTACAACAGCATTAGTTATTATTAGTATATTAAATATATCTCTGAATGTTTAAAAAAAAATCAAGCCTTAAATTAAATTAAGTACAATGTTAGCCAAATCACAGGTTGATTAAAAGCATAAATAGAAAGTTATTTTTATTTATATAATAGATGTAGTTATTTAATACATGTAGGAAATGTAGTTTGTTTATCAAATGTATGTACATTTTTCTTTAAAAGTGGTCACATCAGAAGATGATTGTTAAGCTGGAAGAGGAGGCAAGACTGCAGC